>NW_014578430.1:56767-61781 GCF_000485595.1 Priapulus caudatus
GACGAGAGCGAGAGCGAAGAGGACGGGATGAAAGGATAGCACGGCAGCAGTGCATATATCTGTATATTTCGGCAGAATCAGGCAGAGCGGTCCCGTCACAGGCACTTGGAACGTCTCAATAAAAAAAAAATGCAAATAAACACGAAATGGATTTACTACCAAAGTCTTAATGTTTCACTACTCTATTTCGCCTATTATTGCCGATAATTACCCGTAAATGCCGGTCAAATGCTCATCTGCAACACACAAGTACACCGCACGCCTGCCCTGTGCACAAACAATATGAATAAGAGAGTTATATAATATCAAGAGCGTATAAAGAAGGAGAGCGTACAATGGTGAAATGCTGAAGCCATGTTGCAGTATTAGTCGAATTAATAAACTTTCCCGTTTTATTTTAACGATTCTTTGCAGTATTATTGATCGGCTGTCCTACCTTGTTAATATAAAACAAACCGCATGTCCCTACAATGCCTCTATGCTGAGATAATGAGCGGTGAAAATCTGGTATTTTCGGCAAAAACCGACTCGAGATCAGTTTTACTGCGACTGTCTCTCGTTTTGTGTACTGTATGTTGCTTACGGTCGCTGCTGTGTAGTGCTGACTCGATACGTTATTACTACAGCGTTACTACATCCAGGGTAGGGGGCGGGTCATCACCATGGCGATAAATAACAATACGTTTTTGTGGAGTAATGGCTGCGTCAATGACTGGAAATGCGAGAAAAGATAGTAGAAGGAAAATAAATTTCATTGTCAATGAATGACGGAAACACTCGAGGTTTCCCGAAGCTAGCGCCAGAGCGAGAGACAGTCGCAGCCACTACGTATCTCGAGTCGGTTTTCGGCAAAAATACCAGATTTTCACCGCTCATTATCTCAGTGTAGAGGCATCGTAGGGACAAGCGGTTTGTTTTATATTAGCAAGGTAGGACAGCTGATCAATAATACCACAAAGAATCGTCAAAATAAGCGGTTAAAGTTTATTAATTCGACTAATACTGCAGCATAGTTTCACCATTTCACCGTTGTACGCTCTTGATAATATTATATCTCTCTTATTCATGTCGTTTGTGCACAATGTGCGGTGTACTTAATGTGTGTTGCAGATGAGCATTTGACTGGCATTTACGGGTAATATATCGGCAATAATAAGCAAAATAGTTAATAGAGTAGAGAAACATTAAGACTTTAGACTTTGGTAGTAAATACATTTTGTGTTTACATTTTTTATTTTTTATTGAGACGTTCCAAGTGCCTGTGGTCCCGTTGCGCAATCATGCGCGTATGCGAGTCGCGCGATCACTAGATACAATAATGTAACCCAAACACAGATAACAATTAACCTAGGCCTATCCTGTGTTTGGGTTACATTATTGCATCTACGCGATCACTAGCTGTGTGAGTGGTAGACCGAATAATTCTGTCCCATATAACCTTTTTTATATTTTGGTGAGTTATTGGGAGAATAACTCTCACCAAAATATAAAAAAGGTTATATGGGACAGAATTATTCGGTCTATGTGAGTGGTAGCTCTAGTAGTGCTGAGAGGGTCTATGTCACCCAAGGTACTGCCGGAACGTACCCTGAGTACGGTCCGGTATACCGGAACGTACCCTGGTGCTATCTAACAAGTGCCGCGGAGCGACAGCGCTCATCTAACGTCTACTGCGGTGACTCTGTGGTGGAGTGGTGGGATTCTAGTACGTGATCTTCTAGTACGTTACATGTAACACACTGACAGTAGGCCTACAGAATGCCATAGAAATTATACGATTTAAGGAGCATAAACCTTCTTACTCAACTAGTACTTCTCTTTCAGACTACGATGGTTCTCACCTGGCATCGATTCTCATCAGTGCTAGTCCGAGTGAGCAAATCACACCTCTCAGCTTCCCCACCTGCTTTCCTGCAGAGTTCGCTACGGCTGCATCTCCCTCTGGCTGTTCGTCCAAATTCCTGAAGCCAAAACGAGGAGAACTAAAGCCAGCGTTATGCTCGGTGTGGAGCACATGCTTAATGACTGTGCACGTGATAAGAAACTAAACCACGCATAATTTCCACGTAGGACCATCGACAGATAGTTAATCAAAAAAGCAGCCAAGCATCAAGGAAACTACTTTCCTGATAGCTTGTTTGCGTGAAGGCCTCCTTACTGAATTCACACTAATATAAAACATTGTAATCTTGCAAGCACTTAGCAGTGTAATTGTTCAAGGCAGAAGTCTTTAGAAAAAAATCCTTGCGATTGTTTCTTACCCAAAAGAAAGGTATTAAATCGAAATGCTTGTAAGCGTGAGTTCTCATAAGCAAAATGCTCGTAACATGGGGGGACTGTATTTTTCTTTGTGGTCCTACAGTGTCTTAAATGGTCGCCCAGCTGAGCCGGGCCTACAATTGAATTTCGAATTGCAGTCAAAACTGCTAGTAACAACTATCCTGGGACTTACTCGGCCAGAGTGAGCGGCATTAGCCGCTTCCTCACTGCACCAGTATGCTGTGTTCTAGCTGTCAGCTCCTGCCCTATGTAGCACCCTTTACGAAAGCTAACTGCCAACCAAAAAATGACAATGATGTTAGACTGTCATGCAAGAACAGTGTCAATGAATCTGTATAAGTGTACGAATAAATAAAGCTTTTCCTCACTATTCAAGTTCCTGATCTTTTTATCCCCACCACCCTAACTAAACAAAGCCATATATATACACCACAAATCCGGCAAACCAACACACGCAAACATCGGTAACACGGCAAATATATACTTACCTCCATTTAAGTAGTCAGCATTAGCCTCCAATGGAAAGCATTTTCCTGGAGGATGATTGACAACTCCCTCGCCAACACCCAATCTGTACCGCAACTTCTCATACCACTGGGGATCATCTGCCACCTTACAGTTTGTCACAACGTCGCTGGCTATAACAACACGTACACTTTGGTGTGAGTACGGTAACGTTGAAAAAGCTGAAGACACACAGTCATGGAACCACCTATGTCAAACATGTGCTCTGTTACTTTGGATTGAGAAGAAGACACGTTTGAATAGGTACACCACATTTTGTGTGCTGCTTTAATGACTACTGAGCCACAGCACTGGCTTGACTACACTATAACTAACGTTGTCCTTCTGAGCATCAGTAACCTTGGTATCAGAGTTTTCTAGTTTTCTGATCAAAGCTCGCATATCTTACCTTGAGTTCCTGAGGCAAGAATGAGCCGATAGCCAAGATCGGGTGCTCGAGGGTCCATGTTTAAAAAGATGTGAGACTTGTTGGAAGCTACTGTCACAGACTCATTTGGAGGCGATGCCACAGCCCATACTGACATTTCATCAGACATAGAAAACAGATCTGCCTGCAATGATACATCATTACTGATCATTTATTAATTTACGGGCAATCCTTTCACATTGTACTTAACTCATACTCTACTCTCACACTGAGGATAGCTTTGAAGAGATTGAACACTGCAGGACTATCCGATGAGATTTTTCACATTTTATTGATGTATAAACATACAAACATAAGAAGGTAGTGTAATCTAGGAAGTTAGTTTTTAAGCTCTAGCTTACAATACCAGGTGAGCAAAACATGAATTTAAACGTGATTGAAATTAATGTAATTCAGAAAGCAAACCTTTTTCCTAAGTTTGTATTTTTTCAAATGTTTCAAAACATCATCTACTTGATCTTTATCAGTCTCTAACAAATAGTTCTGTCCCTTGTCCTTGTCTTCTCCAAGCCTGTATATAATGATATCCCACAGAACCCGACCCTAAAAAAAGAATAGAATTGCACGGGCTAAATTAAACTGCAACATTATTCGTTTAAAAAGTGTATACTCATTGGCACTAACAATCTCGTACTTTGTGCTACTGAATTAGATGGGTTCCTGGCAATTACGCAAGAAAAAGATGAGATAAATGTCTAACTGCACAGCCTACTGTAGCAGTAATTGGTATAAAATGGGTTGACTGCGATAAAATGACATGGGGCCAGCACTTTTCAGATTAGTGTGATCGAAAAAAACATTAGCTTCAAAATTAAAAAAACATTTAGATAATAACTATTTAAAAATGCTCATTACCTGATTATTAAGTATTAGAGAGTAGAGGCAGTTATTTATTGTTGGGCAAATGTCAACATTCAAACAGTCCATGTCATTAGTAATCAGGCCTTGCAGTAATGCCTTGGCGTCCGGTCCAACTACTCTCAGCAGACCTCGTTTTTCTACACATTGACTTATAAAACCTGGTTAAAAACAAAATTAATATATACCGTCAAAGTAAGACAGATGACGTACAAGTGCTCTACAATAAACAATTGTGATGCAAAACTAAGATCACCTTTATCTACAAGGACACACAGTGTTTAAAGGTATCATCGACGGATTAATTGACACCAGCATTTTTGTTGCTGTGACAATACATACAATCGTACTATGATTTATATGTGCAAAAGCCATTATTTTTTTGACTGGACAAGCGTGTACATTGACAAATCAGCTGCTTACGCATCTAAGTAAAACAACATATGAGCTACACACCAAGAATTGAAGTGTCCCAAACTTCCCCTGCCAATTATCAGTGAGTTGGATTCCTTTGCAAACTAAGAGTGCCTGAGCAAGAAACTATTGTCTGCTATAGGTTTGGGATAAAAATAGGAACAGCAATAGGGATAGGGATAGCAATAGGCAAGAGATAGAGATAGGGATATGGTGGTGGTGATTGGTGATGATGTTGGTGACAATTACGATGACGATGATTTGTGTATTATTGTCCTAAAGCTGGATTATGCAGTGACTGTATTGTTACTAATATATAATAATTAAAATAATATTGTTCACAACTAAACAGCGTACACTGCTATAGATGCTGGAAGAGAACTGAACTGATCTTAGCTCTAGAACTATAGCCCTTCCCTCTGCTACAGGCGAGAATGCTACATGCCTGTGGCAGAGCGAAGGGCTATAGTTCTAGAGCTAAGATCAGTTCAGTTCTCTTCCAGCATCTAT
>NW_014578430.1:63872-66251 GCF_000485595.1 Priapulus caudatus
CCCCTTCTTTTACACCTCTACACCTCTTGACCTTTGACCCCCAGCTTCAACATCCCAACTCGTTTTCGGATTACCCCCCCCCCACGTCCCGACTTTCGAATCCGTACGTCGAGCCGTTTAGATTTGTGCCCAACTGTTGACGGACGCACGCACGGACGGACGGACGCACGCTCATGCGATTCTACAAGCTGCATCTGACTATGTCAGATGAGCTAATATTAATAATAGTAATATGCCAGACCGTACCTCGCCTACTCCACTAACGACTCTAGGGCGTCGCCTACTATAGCCCGTATAGGGAGTACGGCCCAAGGATAGAGAACATGGGTCCCAATATATCCAATGTGCCTAAACCTAACCCTAACCCTAATTCTAACCCTAACTCTAACCCTAACCATAACCCTAACATATTATATTGATGTAATATTATATTTATATTGATGTAAATTACATTGGTTTTATTGGGACCCATGTTCTCTATTCTTGAACCGGGAGTACTATAGCCTAGATACAATAATGTAACCCAAACCCAAGAGGATAGGGTTACAAAGCCTCCCTATCCTTTTGTGCAGAGGAATGCCCGAGTGAATCACTCGGGCCGGTTTGCTGGTGCGTTTTCAGAGACTAGAACTTCCAAACTGGGTTTATTCTCAACACGAACCTTTCTGAGCACGCACGCACACAGCAGCCGCGACCGGTTCCGGACGCGTAGCCACTGAATTATTTTTAATATAACATATAACGTATGGTTTATAATAACACTATTCTGAGTTTTACCATAGTAGATATAGAAGAGAAGATATTCTCTTCTATATCTATGGTTTTACCTAGAAATATCACGAACTAGAGTTTGTAAACATGAACGCGTCCATCCTTTCCCATGTACCGCCACCTAGAGGACGCGCTCGTAAAATTTTGTTCTTATAGCACACACACAGCTTTTGTTCCCTTTCCTTTTTTTTACTTCTTGTATTTTCTCGCTCCATTTACCTATTGTATCTTCTCGCTCCCTTTACGCCATGTACCTTGTCGTCTTCTTTATCATCTTGCTTTCTTCACCTCTTGTGTCTTATCGTCACTTTCACCCTCTTGCTTTCTTCACCTCCACTATCTTGGCATCTTTTTCCTCCTGTACGTTTTTGTCTCCATTGCCTCCTCTCTTTCTCATACCCCTCCTTGCCTCATCTCTACTTGCCTACGCTACCTACTTCAGTCTTCTACTTCTCCCTCTACTCTTGCTCGACTTTCTTTTTTTCTCCTCTACTCCTTCTGACCACTCAACACCTATAAATAATTATAGTGCTGGGAGGAGTTTCAGCAATTAGTTTAATTGCCTCGGTACGAGTAACATATATAGAATGGTTCTTCGAGTTATGCACCTAAAGATTCTATAAAGATGAAAGCGCTTGTGTAAAACTAAATGTCGGATTATTCTTTTTTTAACTATAAACCTATAATATATAATACACAGGGGCGGCGCCAGGGTATTTTCTTAGGGGGGAGGGGGGCGAAACAGGAGCACGCGAAGGGGGGGTCTGGGGGGCTCTCCCCCAGAATTTTTTTGAAATTAGACCCCCTCAGATGCGTTTTCTGCGCGAGCAGGGGGGGTCCGGACCCCCTGGACCCCCCCTGTACACGGCCCAGGGAACTGTAGACTCTGATACCGTGTGCGCTTGCACTGACGGGTGGGGTCCAGGGGGTAGATTCATGATTCATCAAGCTGCGTACGCAAAATATTTTGCGTAAATCTTGTGTACGCAATCGACGTTGCTTAGTTGCATGCGATTCATCAACACAGCTATTTAGTAAATTTTCGTACGATTTCGCGTACGCAAGCGAGGCCGTTTTATGTGCGATTCATCAAGCTAAAATTTACGTAAACCTTTGCGTAACTTTACATGAGCTGACGAGGTGCAGTAAACCACTCGAAATTTCCGCAGGTGTTTCCAGCATACCGCAGCATGCATTATTTTATTGAGAAAACATAAAATTACTACTCAACTAAAAATAAATAAATAATTACCATACTACACAGACAGGCGGCGCCTTTGACGCTTTTTTTGTCATAGCTTGGCATTGTTTTCGTTATAAGAGAGTTCGTAGTAAGCCGTGTACGTGCACACAAGCACGCACGTGTACGTACGCACGCACGCACGCCCGTGTACGTACGCAAGCACGCACGTGTACGTAGCCACACGCCCGCACGTGTTACGTGCCACACACCACGCACGCACGCACGTGTACGTGCACACGCACGCAACGCACTTGTACGTGCCACACGCACGCACGCACGTGTAACGTGACACGCCACGCACGCGCACGTGTTACGTGTCGCTGCTTTCATCGAGGTTGAACCAATCATACAAACGAAAATGAGGA
>NW_014578430.1:66623-70315 GCF_000485595.1 Priapulus caudatus
GTACACCGCACGCCTGCCCTGTGCACAAACAATATGAATAAGAGAGTTATATAATATCAAGAGCATATAAAGAAGGAGAGCGTACAACGGTGAAATGCTGAAACCATGGTGCAGTATTAGTCGAATTAATAAACTGTCCCGTTTTATTTTAACGATTCTTTGCAGTATTATTGATCAGCTGTCCTACCTTGTTAATATAAAACAAACCGCATGTCCCTACGATGCCTCTACGCTGAGATAATGAGCGGTGAAAATCTGGTATTTTCGCCAAAAAAACGACTCGAGATCAGTTTTACTGCGACTGTCTCTCGTTTTGTGTACTATATGTTGCTTCCGGTCGCCGCTGTGTAGCGCCGACTCGATACGTTATTACTACAGCGTTACTACATCCAGCGTAAGGGGCGGGTCATCACCATGGCGATAAATAACAAGACGTTTTTGTGGAGTAATGGCTGCGTCAATGACTGGAAATGCGAGAAAAAATAGTAGAAGGAAAATAAATTTCATTGTCAATGAATGACGGAAACACGCGAGGTTTCCCGAAGCTATCGCCAGAGCGAGAGACAGTCGCAGCCACTACATATCTCGAGTTGGTTTTCAGCAAAAATACCAGATTTTCACCGCTCATTATCTCGGTGTAGAGGCATCGTAGGGGCAAGCGGTTTGTTTTATATTAGCAAGGTAGGACAGCTGATCAATAATACCACAAAGAATCGTCAAAATAAAACGGGCAAAATTTAGTAATTCGATTAATACTGCAGCATGGTTTCACCATTTCACCGTTGTACGCTCTCCTTCTTAATACGCTCTTGATAATATTATATAACTCTCTTATTCATGTCGTTTGTGCACAATGTGCGGTGTACTTAATGTGTGTTGCAGATGAGCATTTGACTGGCATTTACCAGTAATTATCGGCAATAATAGGCAAAATAGTTAATAGAGTAGAGAAACAACTTTAGTCTTTGGTAGTAAATACATTTTGTGTTTACATTTTTTATTTTTTATTGAGACATTCCAAGTGCCTGTGGTCCCGTTGCGCAATCATGCGTGTACGCGAGTCGCGCGATCACTAGATACAATAATGTAACCCAAACACAGATAACAACCTAGGCCTATCCTGTGTTTGGGTTACATTATTGCACAGGCACTTGGACCGTTTCAATAATAAAATGATGGTTAATAAATACAACTTGTCAGTAGCCTACTACTACAGTACCAGCAATAGTCTTAATGTTTGATTTGACCTAATAACTTCACTTCAACACCGTTCAATACACCGCTGCAACACATAGCCCGCACGCCATTGTGCATGCACAAATACACAGTAGATAGGAGGCGTGGAGGATGGAGGATGGAGACATAGAAGACTCCTATCTACTGTGTATTTGTGCATGCACAATGGCGTGCGGGCTATGTGTTGCAGCGGTGTATTGAACGGTGTTGAAGTGAAGTTATTAGGTCAAATCCAACATTAAGACTATTGCTGGTACTGTAGTAGTAGGCTACTGACAAGTTGTATTTATTAACCATCATTTTTTTATTGAAANACACACACACAACACACACACACACACACACACACACACACACACACACACACACACACACACATGATGTTAGTGATTAGCATGTATGATGCTGCCTTGCGCAAATACACAATAGCTAGGAATTGTATCGCTCATATCACTTGTGTATCTGTACACAATGGTGTGCGTTGTGTGCTGTCAATGAGCATACGAACATCGATCGAGCGATAATAAACGCAAAAACATGAAAACGTTGGCAGCAAATTGAATTCGCCTTCATTTACAAGAATTTTATTATTGAAACGACGCAAACGCATGTGTACGGCGTATAACGAACAATAAANGAACGTGCAACGTACAACGAACAATAAAGAACGTGCAACGTACAACGAATAATAAAGAACGTGCAACGTACAACGAACAATGAAGAACGTGCAACTTACAACGAACAATAAAGAACGTGCAACGTACGACTAACAATATCAAACGTGCAACTTACAACGAACAATATAGAACGGGAAACAAACAATGTTGGATGTACAACGTACAACGAACAATATAGAACGAGAAAGAAACAACGAACAACGCCGAACGTGCAAGGTGCAACGAACAACATAGAACGTGCAACGTACAATGCGAACAATGCTTAAGAACGGGAAACAAACAAGTGGATTTAACATACGTACATAATGAACAATATAGGAACGCGAAAGAACAACGATGAACGTGCCAACGTGAACGCGAACATCAACAGTTGTAGAACGAGAAACGTACAACGAAAACAATCATATAGAAACATGCGCAGGCGCGCCCGCGCTACGCACGCACGCACACGTTACACACACAAACACACACCACACACACACACACACACACACACACACACACACCCACACAAACACACAAACACACTGCGCGCACAACACACACCACGCACATATTCGTTCGTAATATTCAATTACATCTAACTGAACCTCAGGTATGGTATTACACCTCAAAATAGTTACTATATGAGTTGCGCTGGTTCAGCTTGTAGTTATCATAATATATAGTTTTTTATGGTTTATGGCCATTATGGATTAGAAAGGATAAATATGCCTCCGTAGACGTCGGGAACAGGCTGCATTACATCGTGCACAGAGGCCGACCATTGCGGCATAGATATATCGGCATGCACTGCAGACCTGTGTTGTGGTGTGTGTAGTGTGGTGGTGTCGTGTGTGATTGTGTGATGTGGTGTGGAGTGTGTGTGCTATGTGCCAGACCAATCGTGCCGCGCAGTGCCGTGCGCCGCGTAGTGGTGCTCGTGCGTGTGCGAATGTGCTGCGCCCGGCTTCGTGCCGTGTGGTGCTGCGTAGTGCGTGTGCGGTGCGATGTGCTGTGTGTTGCTTGTGGGCGTCGCGCGGTGACTGCGTGCGGGGTGCGACGCCCTGCGTGCGGTGGATGTGTGAGAAGAATATATATGGGAGACTGTGCGTAGTACTAGTGCGTTGCGCGCGCGCCTGCTTGGGGAAAAGATGAGATTGTTATATAGAGAGTGCGTGTACGTGCGTGCGTGCGCGTGCCTGTGTGAAAGAGAGTGTGTGTGCGTGCGTGCGTGCATGTGTGCGTATGTATTGACTACATATATATGTAACAATGCAGTCGATCTAGGCAGACCCGGCCGAGTATGTATCCAGTGTGTGCGTGTGCGTGCATGTGCGTGTGCGTGCATGTGCACGCGCGCGTGTGTGTCGCTAGCAGCGGGTTCCAGTACGCCCACCCGACCCACGCTCACATTACAACACGTATAATAACACCGTTATTATAAAGACGTGTTAAAGTGTATATATAATCTAATGTGCCTATGACATTCAGCATCAAAAGTTACCCCTACTGACCGTCCATGAACATTTTTAGAGTATTCCATATTGATTTGCATTGAGAACAAACTAACAAACAGATGTACATTCACAAATATGTATTAGATATATGTTTTCAACATGAGCACAGTGGGACCGGACTTGATCCCGCTGCCAGTGTAGAAGGTGCGTGGTATGCTGTGTGCTTGCGTATCTGTGCGTGTGCGTAACATGATTATGTGTTCACACGGCTGGCGTGCTTTCTTTTGAAACAGATTGGCGTTAACACACACACACACACACACACACACACACACACACA
>NW_014578430.1:71418-73788 GCF_000485595.1 Priapulus caudatus
TTCTCATATGGGGTCCTAAAACAAATTCAGCTTGGTTGTCCAAATGGCAACTTTGGGCAACTCTAGTAATTTGCACAAATCCAAAATGGCCGCTGGACTCCATCTTCAAAATTTAACTTTTTAACCACTTGACCTAAAATGATGTGTAATACATCTTTTATAGGTGTTTTAGGTGCGTAGAATCCACTTCTGACGTTATTTTTCCGGTTCAAGGTCAGGGTCAGAAGCTAAAGGTCAAGTCAAGGTCAAATTTTACTTTTCAGCAATGAACAATGAATGAAAATTTCAACTAAATTACATTTTAGTTTATTCATACACAGGAATGGATAATCATATATCATTTGACATATTTGGCGATAAAAAAACAGTAAGAAGCCATATTTGAAACATGTAATCACACCTGTTAACACGTAGGTTGTAAATTATTTAGCTGCAGTAGGCACAGTCATGGTACATAGTGCATGAACATTGGCTTACTCCCACTCATCATCCAGGTAATCAGATTCAGAAAAACTATTCTCAACATCCACATGGTCTTCACCCTCACGATCTATACCCTCCACAAAATCCTCTCCCTCAACATCCTTATTCAACAATTCGCATCTTCAGCCTGAGCATTTCGTCGCTTCGTGTATGGATTGCAGCAGCTCTCTTTACCAGAGCAGATACAGTATGACGTGCATGAAAGATGTTCTTTGTGACAGCCACATACCTCGGTGGTGCCCAATACACCCAGTACACCACTAAGATTAACACATCTGTGTCATCACTAAGCACACACTAGATCATGCCTTGTCCATAATTAGCAGCCATAAGGACATAGGAGATCATGGTAATGTCGGCTTCATCGTGACAAAATACACCATTGTCCCGAGTATCTATTGTTGCATTTTCTCCTACATTGAAGGTACACAACACGCTTGCCAGCCTCTGCTTATTGTTCTTGCTCTTCATGATTGCAGCTATTTTTGGCAGATAACTGGTAATGGAGAGTTTATAGTCGATGATAACTTTACCAGCCCTCCTCATTCTCTCATGATCCTTGGCCGAGACATCTTGGTACTTGTCGAAGACAATGATTTTCGCGATACCATCTGGATAGCAACTTAAACGGCATTGAATAGATGCAATCAGATCTGAGGGACTGCCACCATGTNAATGATTTTCGCGATACCATCTGGATAGCGACTTAAACGGCATTGAATAGATGCAATCAGATCTGAGGGACTGCCACCATGTGGCCACATAATATGGTAGAACAGCTGTGAAACATCCACGATGACAATGTCAGTAGCTGACGGCAAGACCTCACGCACACCAAGGAGTTTGACCAACCCTGACTTGTTGCCTTTGCGGAGATAACCATGCTCATCAATGAGTGATGAAGGCACTGCACACAGCTCATAGGCAAACAGAGGTCCAAGCTCCATCTGCCGCTGTTGACCAATCATCAATAGCCGGAGAAACATGTTCTCAAGGTCTATTACTGGCCTGGCCTGGTTGCTCTTAACCTGCTTCGTGAGAACAGACATTTTCTTGATGGGGCTACTAATAGGGTCGTAGAACCCATCAGGGAGACTGGCGATGTATTTGCTTTCCATCTTTCTTCCAATCACAATCGAATCAGCAACATTCACACCAGTAGGGGCAATTTGGCCAGTGACTGGGTTGTACAGATGAGGGCGGTAATCTTCAAGTGGATGAGGTATTTCTCCACCTCTGCATCAATGAGATCACGATCATTTGCATCAAAGACACGTGGGTGCCTCAACTCCTCATTGAGCTGTTTCTGTGCAGATTGACCTGGTGTAGATGCAGAGTAGATATAGTCCACACGGTCTGACACATTGACAGTGATAGGGAAGGCATCGATCCACTCACAAACTAACTCAGCAGACAGAGCTAGCTGGACTGGCTTTAACATTTTAGTACGAAATGACCAAGAAGCCTCCAAGGATAACGTGGGGTACCTTCCAAAAATCAATGCTCCAGCGATATGGTCCAGCGTCTGAAGGGTGACCAGAAGTCATTTGCCAAAGTTGCAGGAGGTCTTCTTTGCATGGTGCTAAACGAAGGTGCTTCAAGTGACAGGATCGACGTTGGTTTCGATGACTACCGAGAAGAATCCATCAAGAACGCAGAAAGGGAGAAGAGAGGTGAAGGGTCAGGGAGCGAATTCCGGAACATTCAAACCGAGCACAAGGTAAAACAGTGGAGAAGATTCCTGTGTAGCTCAAAGAACAAGCAAGCTTTCATAGTGTGTGTAACAAGCGAATGGAAGAAAGACAAGTTCGTCGAGAGGCTAACGGGGAAAACACTTGTCGTAACGTGTGGATATACTTGCTACCAGTTATATCGTCTGCTGCCGGA
>NW_014578430.1:75047-78875 GCF_000485595.1 Priapulus caudatus
ATGATTGCGGTTTTTAGTGACTTTGGCGCATTTGGTTTTGAGTGGGAGCCGGCGTTCGCGATACCCTGGATCATAATTTTTTTATTTCCTCATCATGCGAAAATCACAGACGAGCGAGCAATTCGTACATCGATGTTAAGAATCCCGCATCATGAACCTTTCGACACCGTCGCTAAGTCATTTCTTCCAGAGCTTCTTTTATCTATTTATTTTTATAATTTTTATAATTTTATAATTTTTTTTATCTATTTTATTTTTTATTTTTGCGAGGCAACTGAAAATGCAGACGCGCAACAACCACTTCGCGCGCAAACTTCTTCTGTGAGACATTAACGCAAACGATCGCGCATATTTAATTAGCCGCCATCCAGCAGTAAGGTCATCACTGCCTGCACACAGAAGCGAAGAACGCGGGTGTTGTAGACGTCCATGTCTATAACACGGTGATATATGACGCTTGATGCGATGTTAATAAGACTATAAGTAATATAGCTACAAGTAATGTTAAGGCGGGTGTAAGTAATGACACATCATTGGTCGTGCAGGACTATTAGCTGCAAACAACTTTATTATTATCAGGTATCTAGGTATTATCATCGTTTGATAAATATATATATATATCAGGAGTTAATAAAGAGTAATTATTCTTTACAAGACATTTGTCTTTATTAACTCCTGATATATATGTATATGTATATATATATATATATATCACGCAGCAGCAGCAGCGTCACCACACGCAGTAACATGGAACCGACACCGTCACGGAGGGCGCAGCACAGACTGCCATTTAATACTCCCACCTATTATGCCTCAATTATCGAAGCCTCTGCAAGTTCTAATGAACGCATTGATGGCAAACGCGCGCTGCTCGCCCACTGTCAACAAATAAATTATATATATATATGTATACACACACACACACACATATATATCTATATCTGGGTCAACGAAACTGTAAATTAGGCTGTATATAGTATGGCGGTGAGTACAACACCTAGCACAGCGCACGACACTATATATACTCCTCTACATCGTCTGTATATATGAGTAATACATACACGCATGATACTCACTGTTGTAGCTCGACATATAAAGCCGTATATATATAATGTCTCGACGTTCGCCACCACAAACAAAGCTCGTTTCATAGAACATTGATACATTGTATTCGCCGTTAACTAACGTAAGCTAGACGATAGTTTCATATTGCAATTAGGTAGCACGTGTTTTGTATTCATACTCTAATTTCGTTTGCCAAGCTACCTCGCCAGTCATTTACCGCTCCCGTATACACTGGATTAATATGAACGGATAGTGCCTCGTTGTGCTATCTCCAGTAAGGAGTTGATTACAGTGTCGTGAGATCGTGGTCGATACACATCGTAGCTCATCGCCAAGCTAGATAAAACGCGTTTATTATATATGTGCATGCTGAGGATAGTCGCTATCGCGTTGAACACGTGTCACGTATGTGTACATATAGCGACGTGCTGCGCGACGTGGTGATCACGCAAGTACCGCGTGACAAGACACAGCACGATGGTGACAGCGACAATTGTCACAGCACGATGGTGACAGCGACAATTGTCACAGCACGATGGTGACAGCGACAATTGTCACAGCACGATGGTGACAGCGACAATTGTCACAGCACGATGGTGACAGCGACAATTGTCACAGCACGATTGTGACAGCGACAATTGTCACAGCACGATGGGAGTGCAATGATCATCATGACACGCTCTGCATCGGCTGCTGCGCGGTGTTCGTTTACATAGCGGAATGGTCGCAGGGAGTCACATATGGACCTTTGTCAATAATTGACCCTTGTTGTCCTCTTGTACCTATAATACCTTAAATACCTATAATACCTATAATACCTCTTGTACCAATAATTGACCTCTTGTAATTGACCCTTGTCAATTATTCACAGTTCATGCACTCGTATTGCACCAAATACACTACACTCAGACGCACTGGAGTAGGCTACCGCGAACACATGTTTTGTTTATTTGTACGTGTATATGGGGGTAGACTTATGCTCAGGGTAATAGTATTATATTTTCTTATCAATTCTATCAGATTTGTTCGGTTTGTAAAAGGCTGTGTTCAGTACATGTATTTGTATTTGAATTACATGAAATAAAGATATAATAATAATAATAATAATAATAATATTATTATTATTATTATTAATAATAATAGTAACACTAAACATTCAGGGTAATAGTATGTTCAGGGCAATAGTATGTTCAGGATAATAGTATGTTTAGGATAATAGTATGTTCAGGGTAATAGTATGTTCAGGATAATAGTATGTTTAGGGTAATAGTATGTTCAGGGTAATAGTATGTTCAGGATAATAGTATGTTCAGGGTAATAGTATGTTCAGGGTAATAGTATGTTCAGGGTAATAGTANGTTGTCATTTATCGTTAACTATAAAGCTAACGATAGTTTCTATTGCAATTAGGTAGCCGTGTTGTGTATCATGTCTAATTACGTTTGCCAAGCTACCATGCCATCATACAACCCTATATATATATATATATATATGAACGGATAGTGCTCGTGCTATTCCGTAAGAGTATACACATCGTAGCAGGAGTAAGATAATATAGAATCTATATAGTAGATATAGTAGATATAGTAGATAATATAGAATTCTATATTATCTTACTCCTGATCGTAGCTCATCGCCAAGCTAGATAAAACGCGTTTATTATATATGTGCATGCTGAGGATAGTCGCTATCGCGTTGAACGCGTGTCACGTGTGTGTACATATATATATAGCAACGTGCTTGCGCGACGTGGTGATCACGCAAGTACCGCGTGACAAGACGCGTGACAGCGACAATTGTCACAGCACGATGGTGACAGCGACAATTGTCACAGCACGATGGTGACAGCGACAATTGTCACAACACCATGGTGACAGCGACAATTGTCACAACACGATGGTGACAGCGACAATTGTCACAGCACGATTGTGACAGCGACAATTGTCACAGCACGATGGGAGTGCAATGATCATCATGACACGCTCTGCATCGGCTGCTGCGCGGTGTTCGTTTACATAGCGGAATGGTCGCAGAGAGTCACATATTGACCTTTGTCAATAATTGACCCTTGTTGTCCTCTTGTACCTATAATACCTTAAATACCTATAATACCTATAATACCTCTTGTACCAATAATTGACCTCTTGTAATTGACCCTTGTCAATTATTCACAGTCCATGCACTCGTATTGCACCAAATATACTACACTCAGACGCACTGGAGTACTACCGCGAACACATGTATTGTCTATTTGTACGTGTATATGGGGTAGACTTAATTATGCTCAGAGTAATAGTATCATATTTTCTTATCAATTCTATCAGATTTTTTTTTCATGTAAAAGGCTGTGTTCAGTACATGTATTTGTATTTGAATTACATGCAATAAAATTTTTATAATAATAATAATAATAATAAAAATAATAATAATAATAATATTATTGTTATTATTAATAATAATAATAGTAACACTAAACAGGGTAATAGTATGTTCAGGGTAATTATAGTATGTTCAGGATAATAGTATGTTCAGTGTAATAGTATGTTCAGGGTAATAGTATGTTCAAGGTAATAGTATGTTCAGGGTAATAGTATGTTCAGGATAATAGTATGTTCAGCGTAATAGTATGTTTAGGGTAATAGTATGTTCAGGGTAATAGTATGTTCAGGGTAATAGTATGTTCAGGGTAATAGTATGTTCAGGGTAATAGTATGTTTAGGGTAATAGTATGTTCAGGGTAATAGTATGTTCAGGGTAATTATA
>NW_014578431.1:0-10635 GCF_000485595.1 Priapulus caudatus
CTGCTCTCCTCTTTCCCCTCGTCCCTGTGCTGCTTCTCTTCTTCTTGTTCCTCTTGGTGACCTGTGGCTAAAGACTCCCTGAGCTGCGATTCTGAGTCCTTTTTACCCAGGCTAGCAACACCCCCCCCCCTAGGGCGTTACGCCCTTCGCACGCGGGGCTGCCGTCCGTGCATGACTCACGCGGGTGGTGTACGCCCCGTGGCCGTACGATTATTGCATCAGTCGCCGGCAACTCATCTCCGAAGTGATATATTCCCCGTTTCGCCCGAGCGGCGCAGCAAGGGCAGTATGATCAATATGGCTGCGCACAAGGTTGCGTGTTGACATATCTTTATGTGTCATCTATATCTTATCCTTTCTTAGTCAATATACTATCGTTATTCTCCTCTATAGCGGTGAGCTTCAGTCTATTGTCCCAAAAAAATCTAGTCTACTACTTCCTGAGTGATACACCCCGAGATTCCCAATACGATAGCAAATACTGTTAAAACAAATTTCAGTACAAGGTAGGCCAGTGATTGTGGACGAATATTAAGCTCAAGAACGGCGACACGTGCCGTCTAATTGGTGGGGCCAAATTTGATGAGAAAATCAAGTCTGGGAAATCGGCAGCCTACTCCTGGGTAATTATTCTGAGTGCTAGTGAACTGTATTCCAACTATTCAATAATGTACACTAACAGAATCTCGTATATAAAGTCATCTCATTATGCTCATAAAGTAAGCCGTTGTTCAAGTAAGACGTTATGTGTGGAATTTCACTGTAAAATGGGAGCTTCCAACAGACCACAGGTTCGCCAACCGCAGTGAGAAACAAATCTACTGTTAACCCGCCCTCTTGAGGGTCAAAAGGTTATGCCGACCACTTACTCTTCGCATGTCAGTGAAAGTACATTTATGGATCCTTTCAATAAAGGCCATAAAAATGGTAGTCACTGCTGAAGAAACAAAAAAGTTTTTTCAATCGCTGGTCGTCAGAGCCGATGTCCTCAGAAAATGTATAAAATCTCTCTGTGCCCCATTGACCTTTGACCTTGACCTCAAACTTCGGCACAGTGATGGCTTTTCCTACGGCATGATGCTATACACCGACTATTCACGCAGCCTATGTCGAGCGCGGTTTCGAATTTGTGTCCCCGGCAAATTCTGGCATTTCCTCCTATACCTTAAGTTAAGGAGAGAATGTCCCGCCTTTTCTTTTTTACAACTCTTGACCTTTGACGCTTTGAGCCCCGCCCAGCTTCGACATCCAACTCGTTCGAATTACCCCACGTCCCGACTTTCGAATTCCGTACGTCGAAGCCGTTTAGATTTGTGCCCAACGTGTTGACGGACGGCACGGACGGACGATCATGCGATTCTACAAGCTGCATCTGACTTCGTCAGATGAGCTAAAAATAGGCTATATTTGGTGCATTCTGGTGAATTTTGAGGGTCAATTCTGAAGATACTCAGCCTGCTTGTGCGATATGTACATATTGATATACGAGCGCCACCTATGGACGAGTGTTATGTAGCGAAAACCTTAATAAATCGTTGTTGTTACAACGCCGCCATCTTTGCTGTTCTCCAACGTCTAATATGGTGTCAGAAATTGTGTTCACAATAAATGCCGGGAGCCGTTTAGACGCCCTACAGGAATTGAAGACTCACAAGGAAATGTGAGTCGAGAATTGGACAAAAGTTCCAAACAGGAATATGAAATTTCCTGTGCGGCGGTTGGTATCGATGATGGCAGAACGACAACGAAAGGTCAGCTTGTATTGCTCAATGTGATCGGACCAGACGGACTTGAGCTGTAATATATACTTTCACGTGGGAGAATGAAGCGATGACTGAAACAGAAAGAAGTGTGTGATAATTCGAAACGCATTGGCAACGCCCAAGAAAAACCGAAACGTCCGAAAGGCATTTGGTTCAAGTGTCACGTAGCAGAATGAAGGCGGATCGGTGGATCAAGTTTGTCACTGACTTACGTAGACTTGCCAAATCAATGTAGCGGCATTCGATGGCTTTGGAGCAATCCCTCATTAGAGATAGCATCGTGTGCAGGTGTGCGAGACTTTTCACATCAAAGAACGGCTACTTCGAGAACCTGAGTTATTGGCTGGCTAGAGCGGTGCAGTTTGCGCGAGCTGCTGAATGTAAGCAAAATGCATGTGGCAGATTTGAAACTGCGAGGCACCCATTCCGCAGTAACTCTAATTAGTCGTTCATGCTATTGGCGTGCCGGTGCACGTGGTCTATGGCGAAGAGGGAGCAACGTCGTGGGACACAAAGGGGGAGGGGCAGGTCCTATAGCCTGAAATGAATGGAGAAAGAAAGCACCAGCCAGGACCGGGCCACTGTTCAAAATGTGGCATATACATTACCCAAAGTCAGCGACGTGTCAGCGTTGGAGATAGAAATTGTAGTAAGTGATAAGAGACGGGGGACACTTGCAAAGTGTTGTAGATCGCTGTTTCAAAAAGCATGTCACTTGGTTGAAGAATCAGAGAGCTAATGATGGAACAGACGACTATGGGTTTTGTCATTGACATCGATACCTGATTCGGAACCAGCAACTCAGAGAAACCAGTCGGCAAGCTTAATCGTGGAAATGCGAAAAAGGCAACAGTTTGCATATCAAGTTAGATAACGGGGCCAGATTAACTGTATTCCCGGAGACATTGTGTGACGCATTGAAACATTCAGCACACTCCGCATCAAGCCATCGCAGTGTGAAGGCTTGTTGGCTTACTATTGGACAAAAGCGGAAGCCGTGTGGAAAGGTGACACTCAAGCGTCACATATAAAGATGTATATTACCCGACGAAGTCATGTAAATGCCCGGAATGGTGGCGGTGAGAGACTGTTCTTGGAGCCTCCCACACATGTTTGCACATGAAGCCTAATTGAGAGAGTGTATGCGCAGTCAGAGAATACATGGAACCAGAGACCAGGCCAGAGTAAATTCTGGACAAATACACAGACGTGTTTGATCATCCTGGGCTGTCGCCGACTACTTATGACATAAAAATTGATGAGACGGTATCACCGGTGTAGATCCAGCGGCTAGCGAGTGCCTATGCCTTGAGAGACAAAGTGAAGGCACCAGTTGAAAGAAAATGACACAAGAAGGAATTATGACTGTTTGAAGAACTAGTGATGGCGTCACATTCGCATGGTGGTGATTGAGAAAATGAATGGGAGTGTTGCGGGCATTCATCGACGCCGAAGGACTTGAACGCGGCTATTAAACGGAAGCATCACGCCTATGAACAGCACTGAGACTGAAGTCGCGTCAAAATTGTCAGGAGCACAGTACTTAGTGTTTTGGATGCTGGACAAGCATACTGACAAAGTGCCTGGTTACGCCCAGCGAGTAGCCAAGCTGTTGACGTTTTAATGACGCCGTTCGGACGACATCGGGGTTTAAAAGATGCATTTGTATGATGCAGCCTTCCGGGAAGTGTGGCAGAGACATTGGCGTCAACAGATGCTTTGACCGACATGGATGGAGTCGCGGTTGATTATGGCACGATATCGTTGATATGGGGAAAAACCATCCAGGAACACAATGCGAGACTTCATACAGTGTTGGCGCCGTGTCGTCGGGTATAAACGCTCCACACTGAATGCGTGGCGAAATGCAAAGTTGGACTGACATCAGTCCGCATACATGGGCAGTGGCTGAGCACGAGATGGACTACAAGTGCCGGAAGATGCGCATAACAGCAATCACTGGCAGATCGGAAACGCCAAAGGACAGAAACTGGTTTGCAGCGATTTCTAGGAATGCGTGGAATTTTGTTGGAAAATTCCTTCCTAAGTCTCCAAGCGGAGTGAGCCATATGGCGTGAGTTGCTACGGAAAGATGTAGCATGGCCTGGGATGAGCGTCACCAGCGAAGTATCGGATGACCTCAAATCAAAACACTGACGCGAGCACGGCAGTTCTTTTGCTTACTACAACCCAGAGGCCGTTCACACTCTCGGTTGATGCTTCTCAAAGAAGGTTTAGGGGCTATGTCTAATTCAGGCGAGGAAGGCGCATAGCATATGCTTCACGCTCGGCTGAGTAAGTGTGAAGAATTATGCCAAACATTGAACGTGAGATGCTAGCCATTGTAATGGGGCTGTACACAAGTTCCATGATTCCTTTATGGGAGATCGGCGTGTTGTGAACCCGACAATAAAGCCATTAGAAGCACTACGGACACAGAGAAAGCTGTTGACCTCAAGGCACCTCCCAAGAATACCAGAGGCTGGGCTCATCAGATGCAGAAACTATGATCTGCAGGTCCAGTATAAACCTGGAAAGGAGATGTTGATTGCTGATGGCCACAAGTCGACTCCAGTGGGCTTGCCCAGAAGAAGGTGAAGCGGATGTCATGTTCACACAGTGGCAAACATGCCAAATCAGCGCGAGAAAGGTTGAAAGAAGTTTTCAGCTGGCCAACAGTCCACGAGAACGTACTTTACAGTCTGGAAGAGAGTACATTGTGATGGGTTGGCCGGAGAACGGTCAAAGTATCTGTAGACGTGAGCCAGTTTTGAGTCATAATCGTGAGGAACTGAGCTTGTAGTAATGGGTTACTAGCTGGCAAGTCAGAGCAGCGATCATTGTGCAGAGGGTCTTTCGTGCGACATGTGGATCGTATCCACAGTAGTCATCTAGGTGTTGACGAAGTGCCAGCGAGAGCGAAGAGATATCCTGTTTTTGGCCAATATGAATGACCAGATAAAGGACTAGTGCGTCGATGTGACATTTGTCCTGTCCATTTCGCAACAAACAACAGAAGGAACCAACTGATGTCTCATGCGATTCCTCAGAGGCCATGGCAAACAAGTGCGCAACAAGACCTTGTTTGAAATCGACGAGTTATGTAATTTGCTTGTAGACTACTACTCGAGTTTGGTCGAGTTTTACCAAAGTATCTGACACTAAGAGTGAACTGTGATTGAGTGCTTAAAGAAGCGCTTTGCCGTTATGGCTCCGAAGAAGTCATTTCGATCATGGTCCCAATACTCCAGTGATGTGTTCGCAGAGTTTGCACGCAAACACGAGTTTGAGCATCATTTACCTGCCTCCGAGTACGCGCAAGCACGTATGGTGAAACGGGCTGTGCAGACCTTGAAGCGGTTGTTGAAGAAAGCAGGCCGAGCTGGACGTGACCATACTTTGGCAATATTGAGGCGGAGAAACACCCCCTCTCCAAAGGAAATGGGCTCACCCAGATCAGATGTTGATGGGTCGAAGACAAGGTCCCGTCTGGCTGCAACTGGAAAGTTGTTGAATCACCTAAACTTCAACGATGAACGCAGTAACTGAGCGGCAGCTTGGGAAAAACTCAGTCGAAACAACAGCATTATTATGATCATGGTGGCCAGAGCACTTGCCTCAATTTGCTGTTGCGAGAGACAGTTGGAATGCACGATGGAAAACTCTTGGAGACCCAGCTGTTGATGAGGGAGAAAGTCAGCAGAGCCTAGATGCATTTCTAGTCGGCGACCATGGTCGGGCAATACAAGGAGCACCGAAGCATCTGTGTGAAAACAGGTGAATCAGGCGGTGGTCGTGGCCGGAGGTTACTGGATGTTCCCAGTGGTCGAGAGAGACAGTGAAGGTAGAGACCCGATGCTAATAGTAATGTCGATCCGAGGGAGAGTCGGCGCAACCTAATGTGCTTGGTCCAGTAAGCAGTGCTGTGACTCATTAGATCGGAAGGCTAGCGGCCAGTTGTGTCTTACTCGTTCTGCGGAAGAGTAATCAACCCATCCGAGTTAAGATTTAAGGACTTTGTGTAGTATGGGCATATTGCTTAAGATCGATCAGTATGTGAAGCTGTGATGTCCAGCGCTAGTGTTTACGTTTGGTATCGATGCTGACTCCTAGTGTGCAATGTGACGCATGCGCGAGCGACAATCGGTAATTAAGAAACAAAGCGGGGCAGCGGGATATGGATCTGGACAGAAACGAGGTGTTGATATATCTTCGGAGTTGCAACTTATGGTTTGATATCATCATTCAACAAACAAATAAGACCATTACAACAGCTATGCAGGAGGATGCTAGTTGGAAATTAAGAGTAGAATAGATTTGGATTATACTTGTTTAAACTTTGAACGTTGAACTGAACCTAGTCATCATACAAGATTGTATATCGTGATTCGTAGTTTGAGTTTATTTCAGAAAGTGTAAAGCACACACCGCATGTAGTTCTTTATATATTTGATCAATTGTGTGAAACATAGAAATGGAAAATACCATTACTTTTGATGGACGGATTTGAACATAGAGACATATCGTTAGTACAGGTAAAATATTCCTTAATTTTTATTAGCTCATCTGACATAGTCACGATGGCAGCTTGTTAGAAGTCGCATGAATCGTCGTGCTCGTAGCCGTCGCGTCAACAGTTGGGCACAAATCTTAACCGCTCGACCTACGGTCACGATATTCGGGACGTGGGGGGAGTCATCCGAAAACGAGTTGGATGTCGAAAGCCTGGGGGTCAAAGGTCAAAACGGTCAAGAAGGCTGTACCAAGAGGGGGACATTCACATCCTTAACTTAAGGTAAGGGAGGAAATGCAGACTTGCGGCACAAATGCTAAACTGGCTCGCCTAGGCTCGTGCTAGTCGGTGTATAGCATCATGGTAGGAAAAGCCATCAACTCGTGCGCGGAATTGGGAGGTGCACAGGTCAAGAGGTCAGTGGGCACAGGGCAGATTTTAGACATTTTCTGAGGACAGAGTGGCCTGACGGAGAGATTGAAAAAACTTTTTTGTTTCAGCGGTGACCTAGCCATTTTTATGGCTTTATTGAAAGGACCATGAAATGTCGCGCTTCTGCTGACTGGAAGAGTAGAGTGTCGGATAACCTTTTGACCCTCAAGAGGAGGGTTAAACTTGGATTTGTCTGACTGTCCTGTTAGAAAGAATTTGACTGCCGGTTTGCTAGTAGAATCTATACATGCCTGGATGTAGGAGGGCTCACATGTCACAGTGAAAATTTCAAAGCGCTAAATTTGGGTTAAAGAAGGTGTATGTCTTAAAAGTCGTATAATTTCTATGTCCAATTCGTACTGTCAGTATGCTTAACATGTAACGTATGCCACTGCCGTGGCCTGCTGGCCAGTGGCATGTGTTGGCTGGCGTTTTTTCTGCGTTAAATTGGTTACATGTGGCAGCTCTGGCTACTTGCAATTTGCAGCCTGTAGGGCTTGGCGTAGGTAAAATGGATGAGTGCGCTTACCTATTCTGTCTTGCAAATAAGTTGTTGCTACTCGATGATGGGAGCCTCGCCATCTTTAATCTGAAGACACTTAAAACGTAACGCTGCCATCTGTGGGCAACTTTCACTAACGGTCCAACGAACATTCTTTTCTGAGAAGGTTTACTGATAACGCATCCCTGTGCATTCCACTGTTTCGGGCGTGTATTTGAACACATTTGGGACTAACAGGGTTTACTAGAATCCCACCACCCACCACAGTTACCGCAGTAGAGCGTAGATGAGGCGCTTGTCGCTCTGCGGCGACTTGTTAGTTGAAGAGTCCTGTAGGAATTAGCACAGAGAGAGTTGGAAATTGAGTTTAAAGTATAGTATCATACTTGAAGGGAGATGTGGCGATATGTACAGTATTGATATACGAGCGCCACCTATGGACGAGTGCTTGCTTCGAAAACCTTAAATAAATCCGCTTGTTGTTACACGCCCAGCCCATGCCTTACACGACCGGTTTCTGGAAAGCGGTGCAAACACGGCCTACAATTGCCGCCGGCACTGGATTTCCTATGTTCTCTTCCCCTCCTATCCCCCTCCATAACTGTTACCTCTAGCCTGCATTCTGTTCTCTCCATCGGGTGTTCTTCTCCGCTATGTTCAAAGCGACAATTCCTTCCATAAGGGCATGCACTCCTCCCCTCTCTACATACGTACATCTTTCCTGGTCAGCTCTCATCATTGGCCTTCCTGTTGACTTTGTTGACTCATTTATCTTCTTTTTGTCATTCTGGCCATGGGCTTCAAATTTGCATCGTGTACTCAAATTATACAGGGGATACCCTTGCTCAAAATTCCAGGCACATTCTTGATTGTTGTTCCATCGATGAGGTGCTTCTTTCCGCTTCTACGTAGGGAGAGCCTTGAGTAGAACCATCCGCGCCATTGTATTAGTGAATGTGCACTCATGTATTTATCTTCTCTCTAGTCTATCATATTATATTTGTCCTCTAATCCTCTTTATAGTCCTCTACTGCTACTATCCTTCTTTTCATGGTTTCATGGTCGCGGAACCTTTTCTAAACTCAAGTCGTCCAAGCGTTTGATGTGTATTAATTATAACATTATTAGGTTATCTGGTAACAAATACGTTGGGTATAGAAGATTTGTTCTACATAAGTCTGCTTACAGGAGGCAGTGTGTTTTAGGTACAGGGCCAGGAGGAAGAAGAAGAAGCCGAGGACGAAGACGAAGGAAGGGAGGGAGAGAGACGAAGGACGAACGGGAGGAGAAAGCTAGAGAGAAGGGTTTTCATTATAGGTTGTAGGTGGGAAGGCGAGAAGAGGAAATAGAGAGAGAGAGGATAGACGCACAGCTATTTCAGGTAGGTGTAAACCAGAGCCGAACGGGAGAGGGAAATAAAAACGGGCAGAGTACGGCGTTCTGGTAGATCTAGGAGCGACGGCGAGGGAGATACCTGGGAGACTGCTTGGGATCCACGCAAGGCGAGGACGAACGTGAGGGAAGAAGACGGAGCTGGCGACGTGCAGATATTAGACGGGATTGATAAAAAGGTCCGCTGCATATACGAATGCAGGGGGAATCATTTGTACCTTCGTAACACGAAATAAAAGCTATATCACCGTATCGTTAACTGCATCACCCGTGTTCTGTTCATCTGTTCACCTGTTATCGGCTACGTGTCATCGCCGTCCCGCCTTAATACACCGGCAGGAGCGAACTCTGGATCCTACTACTGGACACGCGTTGTGAACTAACGTCTGTCGAACCGTAGTCGTCTACCCTAGAGGCACTACAGTATTGCTGTAAATTGTAATCTTGCACGAGCTGCTCTGGTTGTATCAACCATATTACCATTGAGCTATTTTCTAACGAGCCAGATGTGCCTCGCAAGGGGTTTAATGTACCTTATTACCTGACACCATAGAACGCACGTTATCTATAGTAATAATATGGTAATTATTCGCGCCTGCTTTTTACAATCTGTCGTCACACTGACAGCTGCCATGCTTTGGCTGACCGATGCAACCAGAAATAGATAGATAACTAGCTAATCTATCTATTATCTAACTAGTTATCTATCTATTTCTATGGATGCAACGATGCCTTTGATAGCGGCCCGCCATCTATCGGAATTTTATTACACTAGTTTGAAGTGTTGTTTTTGGGGGTTAGAAATGAACGTAGGCATGTGTATAGACTATACTATAGGACGTCTTGCTATGCACAAATGAATTTATCAGAACACCAGACACCAGATGAGCCCTGTCGCTTTGCGGCACTTGTTTAATAATATTTCTAATGGTGATTGAACCATGAAACTTTTTATGTAGCGTAATTTTAACCTAAATTAACTGAAAATAACCCTAGAACCTAGAGTAAACGATCAAATCGAGTAGGCAATTTACATTATTACCTCAGACCAAAGATCGTAGAGTGCACTCTTTGCCTCAGACTGTGTTATTACCACAAGGTGGTGCTGTAATCGTTTCACGGAACCCGAGATGTATAAATATTTGATTTATATTAATTATTATATAAGTTCTTTAGTCAGTATTAGGACTAGTTACACACGTATAATACGGCAATGTAATATAATATAATGTTCCACATCGCTTTTCCTGGTGATATATGCAGGTTTTGGACAGAATGACATAAAATAAAATCACTCGTTCTCGATGCCTGACGGTTTTGTCTCTTTCCAGCTTTTCCCGTCAGCTGTAGGCCTACGCTTTCGCAATTGCGCATGCTTATCGCCATTTGTTGCGTCGATTTGTCGTAGTCTTTCAAATTCTATCACAGTTCTGTTGTTCTTACAAATGACAGAAGCTCAGTCGGCACTTCTTTTAAGAAAGCAATTAGCCGGTAAGGTTTCCTGATATTTAAGCTCCTCTCGGACCTTTTATGTTGGCTATTAATATGGCTCGTATGTTTCACAGACGATTCCATTGTTTTTGTTACATCCGTTTATGACGCAGATTTACAAAAACAGCTGATCGAACCTATTCATATTATGTTATTTAACTTGAAATGCGTCCACTGTCGTTATCTAAAGTCATATGATTTTGTCTGGGAAATGCACTGAATTGTTATGAAATTTTTTCTTTGTTCATGAAATAAATCGATATCATTAATTTTGCATTCTTCCTGTTCTGTGTTCAGAATCATAACTCAACTGTATTATT
Organism: Priapulus caudatus; assembly: GCF_000485595.1. Taxonomy (NCBI): domain Eukaryota; kingdom Metazoa; phylum Priapulida; class Priapulimorpha; order Priapulimorphida; family Priapulidae; genus Priapulus; species Priapulus caudatus. The sequence continues at coordinate 10,414 of NW_014578431.1, forward strand.
AACGGCCGCCCAAGACTATAGAGTATAGTGATTGGAATGAATTATTACTCGTAGTTAATGTGACAGACCTATTCTATCGCTACTACTACTAGTAGGTACTACGTGCTCTTAAATTAATGGCTTGTACCAAGGCAGGGAATAATTTTCCCGGTATCGCATCGCAATTCGCGATGTATTTTCAGCCATTTGCTACGCATATTTTTTTATGAATCGCAGTTGTGC
>NW_014578431.1:11143-15194 GCF_000485595.1 Priapulus caudatus
CGAGCGGACGAGCGCCAAGCTCGCACGCTGTTTAAACGCTGCCGGGCAGCATACAGAATCGCTAGTGTGTCCTAAGCTAGCTGTGCCTGTCACAGGCAGACACGATAACACGCCAAGCATGCACTGCGGTGTAAATTTGCACTGTGATTGTCTGAAAAAAAATGCTATACAAATTTATCCAATTGCTATGCAAAATTTATTTTGTATAGCACATTTGCTTTGCAAATTTTTGGCTGGAAATTGTTCCCTGCAAGGTATAGTTAATTGAAATGTAAACTTTTTGGGTGACCTATTTTCAGCACGTTTTACTTTTATCGTTTAAAGCAGTTTTATTGCATAAACTGGAAATAACATTTATGACGGTGACCCCTCCCTACGTAACTATCTGCCAACACTGTCAATTTTCACAGAACTAAAGAAGAATCCATCCGAGGGATTTTCAGCAGGACTAATAGATGACAACGATATATACAAATGGGAGGTGCTGATTATTGGACCACCCGATACACTTTAGTAAGTATCTGAGTGCAGGATAAGTGAGATGTGAGAGCTGCTTTTATCAAATACATGGCTTTAGTTTCATATAATAGTTTTTAAGTCGCAGCTAATGCTAAAAATCTATTATGTTTCCCTTAGGGGGCACATGTCACTCATTGCTCTGATTTGGTTAAACAGACCAGTCTTTACAGTTTTAAACAACTGACGCTTGCATTATGAGAAAAGAAGATGAGTTCTAAATTAGGGTAGTGTATATTAGTAGTTAAAGTGTCTACGTCACGAATCTCCTGAAATTTATAGTTGAAACCTTGTTTTTGTAATTTTTCTACATCAAAAGTTAGTACTAACGTTACTAAATATATCCTCAAACTCTCACCTGATAAAAATGTTTTTACGTTGGTTAAATTTGCAAAAATGTTGACGATTTGAATTAGTGTTGTCTAACACTATTTACCCAGAACTGGCGTCTCTCGGTTGCTGTACTGGTTGCTGTGGTCGATGTTATCGTGATTTGTGTATGGTGCACAAAGTGGTGCCCAAACAGTTTCTGTTTTGATTTGTGTTAGCTATATAGAATATAGGAAAAATAAATAATATATGTTCATGTGTATTATGTTTGAAAGAATTATAAATTAAACTGCGAAATGCTATTTGTGTTTTTTTAATTTCTGCCAACAAAAATGTTTGCGACATTCCCCTTCACGATAGATCAGAGGATAAATCAACTAAACGATAAACAATGGTGGGCAGACCAGTTCAATTCAGTGCATCGGAAAGAAAACGAAGGAGAAAAAAGCAGAAAGAAGATTATATGAGAAACTCCCGCTTAAGTTTACAAGGAATTTCCATGGCTGCCACAATAATTTTGCTAATGCCTCGTTTACCGCAGATGTTCGCTATATTGGCTAGCTGCGTCTGGGCGCCACGCAAGAGTTTCGAATTAATGGCGGTTGTGTTTGTTTCGAGCGTTTGGTTACATCGAATGCACCGGCAAATTAGGGAGTATAAAGAAGGTATATAAGCATGAAAAGTAAACAGAAACGCTAATTGTATTTTCATACATTTTATTTTGTACAAATAACACAAATATACTACTTGCTGGTGCTAGAAATTCGTGACGTAGACAGTTTAAACAAAACCATTCATTTTTAGCTCACCTTGACATCGTCAAGCTGAGCTATTGCCATGGGTCGTCGTCCGTCGTACGTCCGTCCGTCCGTCCGTCCGTCAACATTTGGTTTCAGTCAACGATAACTCAGGAACCGTTTGACCCACATGGTTGAAATTGGGTGTAGTTGTTACTGCTATGCTCCCATATGGAACGTCCTATTTTGGAGCACGCCAGTCGGCGTACTTTCGAGCCACGGCAATTTTTTTGGAAAAATGGAAATTGCCATTAGTCAGTTCAGGTTCAACAGATTTTGCTCATTTTTGGTATGTGAATGAATAAGGGCTAGGGGTTTTGATATTTAAAAAAAAAATATGCAAATTAGGTACGGGTTTGGCAATTATTTAGCATATTATATAAACACAAACCGTCTGTGGTGTCACACTCGTCTGGTTCGTTTTACAAGATTTCATTGACAATATCTTTAATGCAAAATTGGTATTCTCTCTCCACACTGCTGATAAAACGTCTATATTAGAATAAAGATTGACAAAACATGTCGGAACGCAGCATAACCTAGCTATTTATTTCGAATGCCATCGTTACAAAGTGGGTGTAGCGCGCCATCTATGGTCACAAATTGTGATTCATTTTGGTTTATAATTATTATTTGTGATAAACAGATGGCAATCGGTTCTATAATTGTACGTCGATGGTTGCTCAATTAAAACTGACTTCTTCTTACTCAATCATTTGTGTCCTTTTTTGTGGTGAGCTACAGTGTCATTGACACTTTCATTGACTGTATGGTTATAATGTAGACTAGCAAAGTACCCGTCCTTCGGACGGTTGGAATTTATGAATGAGTGTATTAGTGTTGTCAGCTCACCTAAGGATTAAGGGCGTCTTTTTGATAAGTATGTTTTTGGTCTTGTGTGCTGTGTGTGAATAAACATCGCCGTGGGCTTTGCCTACTTGTCAGAGGGCAACATAGAGGCATGCCATGGGAGAAAACAGGTGTGGTCAGGTCCAAGCCTATGGTAGTGAAAATCTGTCGTTGGGCTTTGTTTATTGTCATAGCATATCAAAGCCGGATAGGGAATTGCAGTCTTTTAAATTGAAATGGAAGATCTGATGCTGAAGGGATGAGTGATATGCGTGGTATGAATACGGTTTTGCCAGTTGCTAGTCCATGTGGGATGACGACGTCTATGACGTTGGCATGGCAGGCTGTGAGTCGATAACGTGTTCCACTGTGATGTTGGGCTGGGTCTAAAGATCTGAGGACAATGATGGGGGAACCAAGTTTAAGAGTACGTTTGTGTGGTGGTAAGCTTGCGGTATTAAGGGAATTCAAGAAATCCACAGGGAAATGGGAAGCTTCGTTGACAGTTAGAGTCGAGTCCGATAGACCCTTCCAAAAAAGTGGCACATTGTCGTGATATTGACATATATCGCAGGGGGAGTCCCCATGAGAGGAAATTCCTTAACTTAAAAATAACTTAGCTAATAAAAATTCGCTGTTTCCCTTTTTATAGTATACATTTTAAATAATATATTTTAAATATGCATATATATTCTAGGATAAAGAAAGAAGTTGCGCGCCTGGCGAGAAATAAATGTTTTTTTTATTTCCGCGACTGTCGAGTTTTCAAACTCACGACCCCCTAACGTATGAGGAAAGCGTGCTACCCTATGGTGCTACCAATGCGCCACAGCGCAAGCTGGCAACGACGCGTATACTACATTGGTTAATCGTAGTCGCTTCAATACACCGGTATGCTATTTTTAGCTCAGTGTTAAATAAAACGGCTTCGAATTGACTTTATCCTGTTTTCATCCATTGCAATAAGTGCGGTTACCCTATGAGTGGTAATGCATCGTTTACAGTCCGAGCAATTTAAATCATGCGAGGCAGATTCAGAGAACATAGCTCCACAGCGCAAAGCTGTCAACAACACGTACTACTATCGTACGGTAGTGACGTCGATCGATATACGGTATGGTATCGGTACACAGTGTTAAATAAAATGGTTTAAATTCAACTTTATCGTGTTTTCATCGTTGAAAAAGTGCGCAATATTACTGTATGAGTGGTAATGCATCGTTTACAGTCGAAGGCAATTTTAAATCATGCGAGCAGATTCCGAGAAACATAGCTCCACAGCGCGAAGCTGTCAACAACACGTACTACATTCGTACGGTAGGGACGTCGATCGATATACCGGTATGGTACGGTACACCAGTGTTAAATAAAACGGCTTTAAATTCAACTTATCGTGTTTTCATCGTTGAAAAAGTGCGGCCAATATTACTGTATGGGTGGTAATGCATCGTTTACAGTCAGGCAGTTTGAAAATCATCAGCAGATTCAAGAGAACATAGCTAACAAAAAATGGGCTGTTCCCGTTTTATAGTATAGATACAATAATGTAACCCAAACGC
>NW_014578431.1:15219-35135 GCF_000485595.1 Priapulus caudatus
TATAAGGCATCGGGGAAAAGTAAACAGGAAACGCTAGATTGTATTTTCCATAGTTCATTTATTTGTACTACAATAATCACCAAACTATACATTACTTGCGGTCTAGGAAACTTCGTGACGTAGCAGTGTTAACACGAAAACCATTCCATTTTTAGCTTCACGCTTGGACATGCGTCCAGAGCTGAGGGCTATTGTCCATGGGTCGTCGTCCGTCGTACGTCGTCCGTCTCGTGTCCCCGTCACGTAACATTTGGTTCCGGTCAGCGCACGAACTCAGGACCCGTCTGGCTGACCGCCCACAGTGGTCTGACACATTGGGGTAGTGTTACACCCGGCCGATGCTCCCCATTATGAGCAACGTCTACTTTTGGAGCACGCACAAGTCGGCGTAACTTTCGGAGCCACGGCAATTTTTTGGAAAAAGTGGAAAATTGCCATTTAGTCAGTAGGTTCAACTAGATTTTGCTCATTTTGTTGGTATCTGAAGAATAAGGGCTAGGGGGTATTTGCATATTATAAAAAAAATATCAAACTAGGTAACGGGTTGGCAATGTATTTAGCAGTATTATAGTAAAAAACATCAGAACCGTCTGTGGTGTCACACATCGTCTGGGTTCGTTTTTATCAAGATTCTCATTGACATATATCTTTAATGCAAAATTGGCTATTCCTCTCCACCCTGCCTGATAAAACGTCTATATTAGAGTAAAGATTTACAAAACCATGTCGGAACGCGCAGCATATACCTATTTATTTCGAATGCCATCGTTACAGAAGTGGGTGTAGCGCCATCTATGGTCACAAATTGTGATTCATGTTCGGTTTATAAATTATGTATGTCTGTATAAACAGATGGCAATCGGTTCTAATAATTGTACGTCGATGGTTGCTCAATTAAAACTGACTTCTTCTTACCTCAAGTCATTTGTGTCGCTTTTTGTGGTGAGCTACCAGTGTCATTCGACATTTCATTGACTGTATGGTTATAATGTAGACTAGCAAAGTACCCGTCTTCGGACGGTTGGAATATTGAATGAGTATATGTAGTGTGTAGCTCACCTAAGGATTAAGGGCGTCTTCGTAAGAGTATGTTTTTTGGTCTTTGTGTCTGTGTGTGAATAAACTCCGCCGTGGGTTTGCCTACTTGTCGAGAGGGCAACATAGAGGCATGCCATGGGAGAAAACAGGTGTGGTCAGGTCCAAGCCTAAGGTAGTGAAAATCTGTCGTTGGGCCTTTGTTTATTGTCATAGCATATCAAAGCCGGATAGGATTGCAGTCTTTAAATTGAAATGGAAGATCTGATGCTGAAGGGATGAGTGATATGCGTGGTATGAATACGGTTTGCCCAGTTGCTAGTCCATGTGGGATGACGACGTCTATGACGTTGGCATGCACAGGCCTGTGAGTCGATAACGTGTTCCACTGGTGATGTTGGTGGTCCTAAGATCTGAGGACAATGATGGGGAGCAAGTTTAAGAGTGACGTTTGTGTGGTGGTAAGCGCTTGCGGTAATTAAGGGAATTCAAGAAATCCACAGGGAATGGAAGCTTCGTTGACAGTTAGAGTCGAGTCCGATAGACCCTTCCAAAAAAGTGCACATTGTCGGTGATATTGACATATATCGCCAGGGGAGTCCCAATGAGAAGGAATTCCTTAACTTAAAATAACTTAGCTAATAAAAATTCGCTGTTTCCCTTTTAAGTATACATTTTAAATAATATATTTTAAATATGCATATATATTTAGGATGAAGAAAAGAAGTTGCGCGCCTGGGCGAGAAATAAATGTTTTTTTTTATTTCCGCGACTGTCGAGTTTTCAAACTCACGGACCCCCTAACGTATGAGGAAAGCGTGCTACCCGATGGTGCTACCAATGCGCCACAGCCGCGGAAGCTGGCAACGACGCGTATACTACATGGGTTAATCGTAGTCGCTTCAATACACCGGTATGCATTTTAGCTCAGCTGTTAATAAAAAACGCTTCGAATTGACTTTATCCTGTCTTTCATCATTGCAAAAGTGCGCGGTTACCCTATGAGTGGTAATGCATCGTTTACAGTCGACGCAATTTAAACATGCGAGCAGATTCAGAGAACATAGCTCCAAGCGCAAAGCTGTCAACAACACGTACTACATTCGTACGGTAGTGACGTCGATCGATATACCGGTATGGTATCGGTAACACGAGTGTTAAATAAAATGGCTTTAAATTCAACTTTCGTGTTTTCATCGTTGAAAAAGTGCGCCAATATTACTGTATGAGTGGTAATGCATCGTTTACGAGTCGCAATTTTAAATCATGCGAGCAGATTCCGAGAACATAGCCTCCACAGCGCAAGCTGTGCAAACAACGTACTACATTCGTACGGGTAGTGGACGCTCGATCGATATACCGGTATGGTACCGGTACACCAGTGTTAAATAAAACGGCTTTAAATTCAACTTATCGTGTTTCTATCGTTGAAAAAGTGCGCCAATATTACTGTATGCGGTGGTAATGCATCGTTTACAGTCAAGCAGTTTGAAATCATCGCGAGCAGATTAGAGAACATAGCTAACAAAAAATGGGCTGTTCCCTTTTATAGTATAGATACAATAATGTAACCCAAACCCAGGATAGCGGTTACAACAGCGTCCCTATTTTTCTGTGGAGGGAACCCCTGAGTGACATCACTCAGGCGGTTTGCTGGTATGGCGTTTCAGAGACTAGCCTCACAGCAATTCGCAAACTGGTTGGATGTTTAAAACACGCAACCTTTCTTCGCCTATCATGGAACTTACTATGTATCACAATACTTGCTGTAATTAAAACTAAGTATAACCTGTTACAAGAAATTGAGCCGGCGTGGTCGCAGGGAGATTTGCGGTGGGCATGCTGTGGTGGGGGCATACCAGCTGTATGCGTATGCCGGTATGTAGCTGTATGCGGCCGGTCAAAGGTTATTTTCGCCGAGTGTTGCTGTCGATTGTCCAATCTCCCTGCAAGCCCACGCCTCGCGTGTGAGCAAGAGTGGTAGATAGCGCTGCCTTTTGCTTTAATTTCGGCGGAAAACGCATCGAGTTGGTGGCATCACCAGAATGGAAAATCGTGTCGGTACGTTTTAGTCTGTTATCTCCGGATTTGCGGGTGTATACGAAGGAAACGAATTTCGCACGATGCTGAGGCGAAGTACCTGTGTACGATTTGAGGCTCTAAGGTTGATGAGTTACGTCGTAGTAAATCGTAGGTATTATAAGGCTAGTAAATGATGAATTTCCCTTGTTTATTGAAGTCACACTCCTTCCCTCCCTATTATCTACTCCTGATCAGTATAGTATTGCTATGCATCAATTAATATGATTTTATTATTGTGCTTTTCAGTGAGGGTGGATTCTTTAAGGCACATCTCTATTTTCCAAGGGAATATCCTCTCAGGCCGCCAAAGTTAAAGTTTATATCGGACATATGGCATCCAAACAGTGAGTGCATAAACTGGTTTTTACAGAGGGCTTGTACGGTTGTTTAATAGATCAAAATACCTTCACATCGATGCATTTACACTGGTCAATGCTCACACCAACATGTGCGTATGCACGCACACGTGCACGCACACATCCGTGCACGTATCGATAGCATGCGAGCATACGATGCATGCTTCCAGACGTTCATACCTAAATTTTCTGTATCGGGGTGTATTCGCAAACCCCTGCCGCTGCATAAAAATTCTCGTTTTCGAATGCTGGTGTTCTTGTTTGCCTCCTAGTTGAGTTGAACTGGAATGTGTGCACATGCTATATAAGTACACCTTATGGCAGGCCTACGTGCACAGGTCTGCATCTATGTGCCCACACCTGAGTCTTCCTTCTCTGTCTGTTCACAAACTGTCATTAAAATTAGGGGTGCACCGGATCCAACTTTTTAAGTTCTGGCCGGAACCAGAACCAGGCGGAACTTGAAAAAAGTTCCGGCTGGAACTACCTGGCCGGAACCGGAACTTAAGCTGGGAATACACTTGACAGTTTTAATTGGACCAGTATTGCGCAAACTCACTCGGCCTGAACGAAATATTATTAGCAGGCACATCCAGTGTTGAAGTGTTCTCATTAGGAACCGGCCACCGGCCGAATTGACCGTCTGCTCTGCTGTTTCGGCCGGTTACAATTGGCTCAAGTATATTATTTTTTTAAATAATAATGATAATAATTTATTTGCATTTAGTTTGCTCTAATTATTCTCCAAAGTGAAAGTGTTTTATGAGCTACTACTAATAAATCAGTTGAGTATATTTGTATGCATGTTATCAAGAGCAGATAAAGAAGGAGAGCGTACAACGGTAAAATGCTGAAACCATGCTGCAGTATTAGTCGAATTAATAAACTTATCCCGTTTTATTTTGACGATCCTTTGCAGTATTATTGATTAGCTGTCTTACCTTGTTCATATAAAACAAACCGCATGTCCCTACGATGCCCCTACGCTGAGATAATGAGCGGTGAAAATCTGGTATTTTCGCTGAACACCGACTCGAGATCCGACTCCAGATTTTCACCGCTCATTATCTCAGCGTAGGGGCATCGTAGGGACATGCGGTTTGTTTTATATGAACAAGGTAAGACAGCTAATCAATAATACTGCAAAGGATCGTCAAAATAAAACGGGAAAAGTTTATTAATTCGACTAATACTGCAGCATGGTTTCAGCATTTTACCGTTGTACGCTCTCCTTCTTTATACGCTCTTGATGTTATGTGCACAAGAAGTATTGTTTTGTTTTTGAGTAACGCTATTTACGTACTTAATTGTTTAACTCTTATAATTACTAAATCGTCATAATTTTGAAACTTTTGGTGAACTCTGAATGTACCAGGAGAAACCAAATTGGGAAAAAGGACCATACTGTAATCCAAATGTGTCTGTTTACTGCAGCTCAGAATACACCAGATTGCATCTCAGAGCATCTAGGTTTAAAAAAAAAAATTGGGTGGGTACCCCCAAACCCCCCGCCCGCACTCCCCCACGGCCTGTTGCAAAAGCATTTCGGCCTGTTACTATAAAAGATAATGAAAACCCTGTGTGACTCAGGCGATTAGGACAATGCTCATTGTTCTACATGTTCTCATTATGTCACATGTTCTCATGTTCTCATTATATACATGTTCATATTCTACATTGTTCTCATTGTTCTCAATGCTACAAAGTTCTAATTACAGGATGGTTGTTAGGTGTATGAATCATCTGCTTTAATACACTTACAGTGCATAATTCTGGCATCTTATTCGCGAGCGAATTGTGTGGCAAAACCTGCATGTTGCAATATCCCTGGTTTTAGTCGATTATTTTCAACTAACAAACAGATGCCATTCCTGTGGCTCTAAGAGTATTTTATTTTAAAAGAAAATCTCGGGAATCACCTAACATCAGTTAGGTTCAGTTCAGTTAGTTAGCCGATGTTCAACTTCAAGTGGCAAACGTTTTCTGGGCAGAATAGTGGGAAGTTGTTAACACTATATTGTCAGCAAGTTGACTCTATTGACGCTCAACTACATTCAGTGACTGATCTTTCGGGCCGGAACCGGATCTTTGAAAAATTGGGGATCCGGCCGGATAGTTCCAGTGCACCCATAATTAAGATTCTCATTCTCAAATGTGGTTTCCTGTTGCAAGTTGCATTAGTTGAGGAAAATGGAGATGTGTGAACATTCGTTCTGTAATGCCGTTTCATCCTCCGTAGTTGAGAAAAAACGGAGATGTGTGAACATTCGTTCTGTAATGCCGTTTCATCCTTCGTAGTTGAGAAGAACGGAGATGTGTGCATATCGATCCTGCACGAGCCAGGCGACGACAAGTATGGCTACGAGAAGGCGTCCGAGCGCTGGCTGCCGATCCACACCGTCGAGACGATCATGATCAGCGTCATCTCTATGCTAGCCGACCCGAACGACGAGTCACCGGCGAACGTCGACTCAGCGGTGAGTGCGAGCAAGCGTGGCGTGGCATGGAGGCGATCACCTCGTTCGCGCCATCCCCGCGGATACGGTCACCTGGCTCGCGCCGTCCCCGCGGACACGGTCACCTCGCTCGCGCCGTCCCCGCGGACGTGGCGTCTGGTCCTTCGTGTCGTCCGCGGGATGCTGACTACTAAAGGAGTGACCACGGTGAACTTTACCACTCGCTTAAATTAACCTGTCTGCCTTGTGTGGTTGACAGGCAGAGTGTAGACAGTCGGTAACGTGATAGTATTTTCTAAAAATAATGTTTAGTAACGATTCTCCCCACCCCATTCGCACCCTTGTGGTTAGCTAGGTACCATAACAAGTCTCCAAAGCCTGATGTATCTGTAATGTGCTCACCTGTCAAAACTGCGTTAACCTGTTCGATCGTTTTACTGAATGGCTGTAAACTTACTCACAATTCAGTATATTGAGAGCAGTCGGTAATGCTAATTATGGCCTACAGGTGGCAGTAGTGCCCCTAAGAATATTGATGTAGTGGTCAATATGCTGTTGGTTAAGCAGTGATGGTATTCATGTTTATTCTATTTGTCAATATTGGACAGTTACGGTATAATGTCAGATAACAGACTGATGCATGCATGCTGATATGGTGCTTTTTGTTTTTACAATTGCAGAAGGAATGGCGGGAAGACTACAATGGTGAATTCAAACGAAAAGTGCAGATGAGTGTTAGGAAAAGTCAAGAGGAAGCGTGGGACTAATTTGGGGATACAAAATCACATATGTAATTGTAAGTGTATCAGCAAGTAGTTGGGCTAGTGTTTGTTTAAAAGTGAATAAGTATTCTTGCGTCAGTGAGTGAGCAAACAATCGAACAAGTTATCAAGGTCAAATGCTATGCCGCCTTCATCAGCATACTGTATAATTTGCTATCGACACCTTACAGTTGTACGTACAAGCATGAACAACGGGAAGCACGTGTTAGTATGGAGGCATGATTGATCACGCTCACAAACTAGACAGTTGGTTGTTAGCTCATCTGACATAGTCAGATGCAGCTTGTAGAATCGCATGATCGTCCGTCCGTCCGTCCGTCCGTCCGTGCGAGCGTCCGTCCGTCTGTCAACAGTTGGGCACAAATCTTAACCACTCGACGTACGGTCACGGTATTCGGGACGTGGGGGGGTAATCCGAAAACGAGTTGGGATGTCGAAGCTGGGGGTCAAAGGTCAAAGGTCAAGAGGTGTAAAAGAAGGGGGAACATTCACTCCTTAACTTAAGGTATAGGGAGGAAATGCAGAATTGCGGCACAAATCTAAACGGCTCGACCTAGGCTCGTGATAGTTGGTGTATAGCATCATGGTAGGAAAAGCCATCACTGTGCCGAAATTGGAGGTCACAGGTCAAAGGTCAATGGGCACAGGGCAGATTTTAGACATTTTCTGAGGACATGGTCTGACGGAGCGATTGAAAAACTTTTTTGTTTCAGCGGTGACCTAGCATTTTTATGGCATTATTGAAAGGACCATGAAATCTACTTTCTGCTGACATGCGAAGAGTAAGTGTCAGATAACCTTTTGACCCTCAAGAGGAGGGTTAAACATGGATTTGTTGACTGTCTGTTAGAAAGAATTTGACTGCCGGGTTTGCTAGTAGAATCTATACATGCCTGGATGTATGAGGCTACAATGTCACAGTGAAATTTCAAAAGCTAAATTTGGTTAAAGAAGGTTTATGCTCCTTAAATCTTATAATTTCTATGGCATTCTGTACTGTCAGTATGTTACATGTAACGTATGCCACTGCCAGTGGCTACTGCCAGTGCATGTGTGGGTGGTACTGTGGAGTTTTTGCCTGTGTTAATTGGTTACAGGTGGCAGCTCTCTATTGCAGCCTGTAGGCTTGCGTAGGTAAATGGATGAGTGCTTACCTATTCTGTCTTGCAAATAGTTGTTGCTACTACGTATGATGGGAGCTTCCATCTTTAATCTGAAGACACTTAAACGTACGCGCCATCTCGTGGCAACTTTCATAACGATCCCAACGAACATTCTTTTGAGAAGGTTCCTGATACCATCCCTGTGCATTCCACTGTTTCGGCGTGTATGTGAACACATTTGGGACTAACAGGGTTTACTAGAATCCCACCACTCCACCACAGAGTCACCGCAGTAGACGTTAGATGAGCGCTGTCACTCTGCGGCACTTGTTTTGTATGAGTGGGAGCAGGTGGGGGATGACAACAAACTGGCGGATTCGCAAACAAGTTCCCTATCGATCATCTCTATCTCACAATTGAATTTGCTAGGTCCTGAGCCTGATTGTGTTCGTCCAAAGGGCTGACCACCGTTAAAAGTTGTTTTGCTTGCAGTAACCTGACCTCAAGTTTTAGTGGTGCATAGGTAGGTTGTGCCAAAAAAACTGACGTTCATAACCCAACTAGTTGTATTTATCTGTGAGTCGAATAACTAATCATTGAAAAATTTATCGCAGTCCTAGACTGCAGATTATTACCGACCGGTTATAATGGGTTACTGACTCGGTAGGCAAAATGTTGCGGGGGGGGGGGGGGGGGGGGGGGTCAGATGACTAACATCGGCAGCTATGGGATGTCTAGTTATAGCTCTAGAGACTAGAGCGAAGGGCTATAGCTCTAGAGCTAGAGTAGTTACTGCTCCTACAATGTGTAGACTAGCTTGTGTGCAGAGTTACACTACGGCCTGCTTGTGCCTCAGTGCATGGTTATAACTAGCATTACTGGTGTAGCCCCTTCGCTCCAGGGCTGGGAAGCTACACTGGTAGTGCTAGGATATGACATGACAGTGCACAGACTGGTTCTACTGTGCGTAGCTGGCAATTGAGCTGGCCTGGAATAGTTTGATGGCAGTCTGCCAAAAGTGTGTTTACATCTTTTCTGTAAGATCGGCGAGGCATCTTTCTTTGCGACGTTAGAAGTGCGTGTGCTGTGTGTCAACTCTCCCCTTCCCCATCCAGCCCCCTTTAGGATATCCCTGTAGGATTCTTCATGTAGGAAAAAAAAGAGTGAAAAGTCAGAAAAAATGCGGCGGATGTGGAGGTGGTTGTTAATCGGTGTGTTGCTGCTGTTGTTGTGTAGTCGGTCTGCACTGGAATGTCACGTGCCTGCATCGTTAAAATGCACCGATGGTGCGTAGAGAGACGGGTTAGTACGGGCAGGCTGTGTTAGGAAGAACGACTGCATGCGCTAAATGCTTGCGCGTGCGTGCGTGCGAGCGTGCATGCCCACTGCCAACAAATGTTCACATCAGTGCAGAGTGTTTTCCCTCCCTGGGTGATCCGCATGCAGGGTCTGTCTCGCTGCTGTTTGGGAAAAACTGAAACTGATGGTAATTATGCTGCCCCCTGGTGAGATGTCAGGTTACTCCATTTGGGAAATTCAATTACTCATTGTGCCGTAGGGGGTGATGCGGACAGAAAATATTGGGGTGCTGTACGACTGCTTCTGATCTTTATTTGTTAGGGAATATATTGATCTATTGGCATTGCACAATTTGGCCGCGCATGTGAACCGAGTGGGGAGCCAAGTGGGGGCACACTTTTGTGAGTTGACATCTCCCCCACTACACAGTGAGCAAATAATTAGCGGCGTTGTGCTTTCAGCATCATCACGGCATCTCTGAGATGCGTACGCGGGTTAGCGGTATAACTAGTACCGGAGCGCGTGCGCTCGATAATGAAAAATGTCGCCCAACTCGCGTGCCGGCGATTTTAAATCTTAGCTTTCTGCGCGCGTTAAATGAGTCCCTGCTGTTGATGTAATGGTCTAGAATACGGCATTCAGGCAGCGGCCTTTGATTTCGGGATTGTATGCCAATGTAATTACCCGAGAGTGAATAGTGGTGGCGCAGTGATCGGAACGAATGCTCGAAGATATAGGAATTCCTTGCAAATGCTTTTTAGAAGAGTTCTTTTAGGGGGGAGTAGGTGCTCGGCATGGTAAGATTTTGTAAATAATCTCTGGATGGTAATTTCGAATGAACTACGCGAATCAAATAGGGTGGCTGCTATTCTGGAAATGTGAGTTTACTTTGAATGTCTGAGGTTTTCTCTTTTTGTGTGTGAATAGTGTTAGAAATATCTATGTGGCTGCGGTGAGTTGCGTGTAGTATGTGGGAGGGGCTGGTTGCTAATGCCTTGCTGTGTAAATACGTGCAGGTCTGTTAAGAGCAATTTGCATACGCGCACATGCACACGTAATTTAATTTGCTGACACTTCCCGACCTGCGTTCGTGCATGGATGCGTGCGTGCATGTGGTGCGTGTATACATGTATCTTTAGGTCGTGTATATCCGTGATGATCGTGAACGTGCATATAGGGGAATGGTGATGCTGATATTTTTATGGAACCAATTTTCATGGCCTGACTTGTCACACGTGTGTGTGTGTGTGTGTGTGTGCGTGCGTGCGTGCGTGCGTGCGTGCGTGCGTCAGGGAAAAAAATATTATTTATTTTTCAGAGGCTACTTTTCAAGCTCGCGTGCATGAAAATAGCACTCTAAAATTTGGTTTGCATTGAACTCTATGCAAATTTCCGGGGGCTCTTTTTGGCATTTCGGGGGCTAAATTGCCCCGAGCCCCCGTGTATTTTTTTCACTGGGTGCGTGCGTCCGTGTATGTGTGTACAGAATTTCCCTACTCGTCAGGAATTTTCGTAAAAGTAACTCAATCTAATATAATGTAACTGCAATAATTTAAATTACGTAACTTGGCAATGATTTACCCCAGGCAGAATTGAATAACGGCTATGTTAATGTAAGCTGCAGTTAGTTTAAAACTCGTGAAATTATTCAAGATGAAATGTAAAATCATGCGGAGTTAGTCCGCACATTATATTATTATGTTGCAATGTACATGCATGTGTGCGTGTACCGTATACCCCACTGCCTGTTATAAGAAAGTTCCATGAATCACAGTGTTTATAGAGGCAACTCTCTCTAGCACACCTCCAATGCCCATCTCTTCTTTCTTTGCAGTTGGGATATAAACTGTCTACCAACTCTCGCTTGGAAAGAAGCAAGCGACTTAATTCACGTACGAAATGGCACCACCGCATGCCGACGTTCGACGACATTTTTCTCCGAAGAGCTGCAGACGCCCGGACGCCATTGGCTGCAGTGACGGCACTCGTGGATCACTGTTCCGTTGCTAGGTTATGCATCTCTAATTAACGTGAATGGTGACAGGTGAGATGTCACCGGCCAGTGGCCGCTGGGAGGCTGGCTAGCTCCCTCCCCCTTCCCCATCTCTCCCTCTACTTAGTTCAGCCTCACCTCTAACCTAGTCGTGCTCACTGCACTAACTCATGGTACTAATCTCACTAATCCTGTCATCACGGCGGCAGTGGCGGCAGCAGTTGTCATGGTAACGCACGGACGAGAACTCGCTTTTTTCAGTTAAAAATCAAAAATGAACAAAATGAAATATAATTGAGATTTTTCTCGTAGAGAGGGGCGGGGGGGTTTCAACGCGGAAGCCTCCCCACTGGTTACCTGTCGGATGATGCATCGTCGTGACAACGGATACGTCTGACTGGCGTTACCTTGTGTGCGTGGATGTTGTGGGGGAGAGGGTAGCGAAGCATGTAGTCTACGCATCAGTGGGCGGTCAACACTGGTTGTCACTGACTCGGTTTGTAGTGGTGTGTCGTGCTCCCGTCTCAACCTAGGTTAGGCGGTTTTCTTATTCAGAGTAGCCATCAGAAATGGGAGTGGATGCGATTTCTAGGTATTAGTGGGTGCAGACGAATTTTCCACCTCGACCTCCTCCCAGAAGAAGAACCTGATCAGATTATATAATAATGTGTCACGCATATACGGAGTCTGTTGCTGATCTCGTGGTCATGCCACTAGCTTTAAACCTTGACCAATGGTCCGAGACCCCGCGCACGACTATGCAGTGTTAATCGTTATGCACTAGGAAGGTGGATGGCTTGTGGTTGGTGGTTTCTTCTGAGGTGCACAGTCAGTCGCACGACCCTCCTTCACACGGCTAAGTATTTGCAATAGCTACCGCAATCTATTATCTGACATCCGAAGTATTTGGTGATGCGTCGTTAGTGATGGTGACGGCTGGAAGGAATGTGGGAGGTGCTGCAGTGTAATATATATGACAGCTATGGTGTAACAAAATGTGAATTAGAAACTGTTTTTTGCTATAAAAGTTAAAAGTGGAATAACTAAAATGGGTCCCCTCTAAAAGGAATTGACCATTCTCGTATTAACCTGGCATATATATTATTAGCTCTGCTGTTCACATGAGTGTTACCTGACCTGTTGTAAATAGTGAATGAGTTGTTTCTCTCGCTGATGTTTTTTCCACAATTAGCATAGGTGTTCAGATGCTCTTGCTGCAAGTCGCAATATCTAACGAACTCCGCAATTCTCCCTCCTCCCTAATGCCGTGCGCGCGGTGTCTTCTAATCAACTGAGCACGCATTGACGACGTGCCGTCATAATCGCCCGTCCCCGGCTCTGCTCCCGGCCCCTTCCCCAGCCCCTTCCCGTCTCTGCCCCGCCCCTCCCCTGGCCCCTCCCCCGGCCCATCCCCCGGTCCTTCCTGTCTTCTGTTGCTAATCCACGGTAGTGTGGATTAGGTTTCGCTCTTCGTTTGCAAGGTGATGAGTGGTCTGCCATGCAGACTCGTTTTTTGTAATATAGTCCCGGCCTTTCGTTCGAGCGCCACTGTAGCCGCCGCCGCCATTGCCGCTGTGTGGATCATAGCTCGTCGTGGATCATAGCTCGTTGTTTGACTGTTGCGCGTGTTTTCCCTCTGGCGGAGGTGAGGCGTGCGGCTGTGCAGCAAGATCACATCGGCGAAACCTTCGTGCGATTTCACTAACACTTGTTTTCGTGTCGACTCGACATTGTGTGCCTGCGACGTGCCTTGCTTCCCCTGTGTGGAGCGTGCGCGTGCGGGGGGAATTGTCTTCTTTGTTTTGCGCGCGTTTCCAGACAGCATTGAACTTCAATGAGTCGGCTGTCTGGGCTAATCACGACGATGAGGAGGAGGAGGGGGAGGAATCGCCACGTCGCAAGTATCGCAATCGCGTAGCATTAGCGTTTGTTTGTGCGTGCTCGACATTTGCTGCGTTCGTTTCGGTAGCCATTGCAATTTTCTTGTGGGTTTCTTCAACATGTAGACGTAGTTCTGTTGATTGGGTAAAGAAAAAGGCAGACGTTAACCCTGGGATCCGATTTCTCGATAAAGACCCAAAAGACGTTTTACCTCGATTTGCGTTTCAGATTCGTAAGTTATTCGACGCTGTGTTTGGTGAATATTTAGTAGGCACGTGATCAATAATAGACTCAATGCATCCTATTTTGAGAGAGGCGGAGCATGTAAGAGCTTACGAGAGTCTGACGCTGTAGGCAATTGTATTTCTAAAAAAACGGTGCAAATACGTAATAAGGACTTGCAGGTGGCAGCACGTGCCGGAACCGAATTTTATCGTGTGCATGACTCATGTTCGTGGTAGGAGGCAAGGGAGTGCTAGATTCACCGGGTGCTATGAAAGCCAACCAATATGCTATAGTGTCCACACACCCTCCTCCCCTCTCTCTCCCCCAACCTCCGTGTTGCTCCCTACACGCGGTCCCCGTGTGCAAGCTCTGTGTTCGTTTACGGTTTTGATGCTTCTCTTTTTTAACACGTCCCTGATTTTCACAGCGATCGCGTTCAGGTTTGTGCAGAGACACTGACAGCCCTCCGTTCTGTTGAATATCTAATTCGCGCGATGACTAGCTCCCCCTACCGGCAACATGCTGGCATCGCTCCAAGGGTTTCATGTGCGGTTAATCTGTATGTGAGTATAGATAGTGAAGACTAAGATCAACAATGCATTAGTCGTACACGTTAGCAGGTCCACACGTGTAGCGCTGTTTGCTGCGTGGAGCCGGCTGCGTGTTCTACTAATGTTCTAGCTTACTGTCCTACTCGTACATTGGTTTGGTTTCGCGGTGCGTGAATATGGAAAGTTTTCTACTTGTTGGGTTCTACCACTGGGCACATGGAGTTGCGCGTACATGTCGCGTGACATACAACCTAGAGTGTGTTCGCTTCCGTTGAGTGCGTTTGTGTTTTCGTTTAATTCTTCTGCTTCTCTTTCTTCTTCATCTGTAGTTACTCTTCACGTAACGACTGGCCATATCCGTGTCAAATCGACGGATATCAAGTGGAAAAAATATATCGACAAACTATAATATACACAGACTTGATTTTGTAATAATTTTATTCGGTAAAATAAACCGACTATTTACAGAAAAAAGAACCGCTGTATCTATTTTGATTTCTTTTTACCATGCGTGCTCGCGCGCGCGCGTTGGCGTACGTACGTGTGTGCTTGTCATTGTCGTTTGGTCAGCAGCAATGCATTTATACATGTATTTCTGTCCTGTGGCGCGTGGCGGCAGGATGAAACCTTTATATCTACGGTACGGTACGGTACGGTACCTTTATATTAACGGTACGCGAGCCGACTACACGGCAAGACATTGGGAAACGAAACTACCAGTCGATTCATCGCCTTCACGAGACAATTCCAGTAGAGGAGTAGTTACCGTACCTTTACCAAAGAAGACTCTGTCCCCCTCGTCTGTTATTCATACGAGTCCTCATACATGTACAGCAGGATTTTCTCTTCGCAAAAATTTTGGTCAATATATTCATTAGCTTGCATTTAATCTTTCAGATGGGGAAATTAATTGAATGACGCTGTCGCGTTCTTGCTAATGAATTTGAACAGCTGAGGCTCAAATGAGAATATGGGTGGGGTAATAGCAGAGGCGGATCTAGGGGGGGTGTCCGGGGGGGTCCGGACCCTCCTTTAATTTCAGTGCCCTAAAAAAATACATCCCAATTTTTTTGTCTCAGCTGACGAAGACAGATGCGAAAAGCACTCAGGATGTCGAATTTGGGGGGTCAAGGGTCAAAGGTCAAGATGTGTTAATGGAGGGGAAATATTTCCCCCTTAACTTAAGGTATAGGAGGAAATACGGAATCGCAGCACAAATCTCAACGGCTCGACCTACGCTTCTTATATTCGATGTATAGTGTGATGGGAAGGAAACCCATCACCAGTGTGAAATTGGAGGTCAAAGGGCAATGGGGAAAGGTCAGATATCAGACATTTTCTGAGGACATGGTCTAACGGACCGAGTGCAAAACTTTTTTGTTTCAGCGCTGACCTACCGTTTTTATCACTTTATTGAAAGGACCATGAAATCTACTTTCCGCTGACGTGCGAAGAGTAAGTGTTTGATAACCTTTTGACCCTCAAGAGGAGGGTTAAACATGGATTTGTTGACTGTTAAAAAAGGACTGAACTGCTTTTGCTATTAGAGCCCCCCTCCACCCGCCCCTCCCTTCACCACCACCACCACGCTCGCGCTCGACGCATATCCATGATAACATGTTAATATAGCGTAAAGTTACACAGCTGTATCTTTATTACTGTACTACCAGTAGGTATAGCAAAGCCTATCATAGATTTTAGATCTGTATTAGTAGTATCCTAGATATCTGAGCGTGAACGCGGGAGGCAGGAGGGCGCACTTGATTCGGTTGTCAGTGAGTTTATCAGAAGAATACCTGGCTACAGTACACGTCAGTTGAGCGCTGTCGCTCTGCGGCACTTGTTTAAGGCTAATATATATAAATTCGTTATAAAAACCTAGAAATTGGCAAAGAGGGGTGTCCGGGGGACCGGATCTGATGAATTTTGGTTTTTGAACCCGATTTTATTGTTCGGGGTGCAATCAAACTGCATGCAGCGCCCCCTTCGTACAACTCAGGATACCATCGCTCATTCTGCTGTCAGCTTAGGTTAGGAATAATTTCACCAGGACTGTACTGGGATTTTTTATGTTGATGCCTGGATAAACATCAAAATACAGTTCCACTGCTCTGAAAATATATCTAAGGATAATATTTTCCTGGGAAGGGAATTTCACGTCTTGGTCGTTTGTCTACATTCTGAAGTTTTCTGATGTGTAGGCCTTGTCTCTATTTCTGGGAACTGGAACCACACAGCAGTCTACTGTCTTGCTGATAATTATTAATTATACTATAAAAAGATGTTCTAAAATAGGCCTATAGTTTTGCCTTGTGTTTCACATGATTTTCCAGAAGTAAATTTCACTGTAGGTTGACTTAAAAGATAATTTTCTGCTAAAAAGTTGGAATTCCATCTTTCATTCTAGACATCAAACTTACTGTTCAGATGCTCTCAGAATGCACAATTTTTTACAAAAAATTTTGTGGGCGGTCCCCCCCCCTCCAAGCAGCGACGTGCGTTTGGCAGCTGTTTAAAACACCAGAAAAATGAAGCAGGAAAAAGTGCCCTTTATTGCTTCCTGGACACCCCCCTTTCAAAAATCCTGGATCCGCTCCTGCATAGCGACATGTAGAATGTATATGTACGGGTTTCACGTGTTTTTTGCGAACTAGTCACCTCTATGACGTAAACTGATCTTATGTAAACACGACTGGTCACCATGGTGATGACCTGTCGTCGCTGACCAATCCCCGGGGGTTTCAGGACAGAGTGATCGCTGATTGGCTGTCGTCTCTTGCTGTCACATTGGGTGAGCCTCAACTTAAGGACCAGGATCTGGATCCGTCTTACAAAACGAATGGCCAGATCTTTTAACGGGCCGCGTCGAGAAACATGATCTCTATCCAGCAAACACGCTCGATATGTTCACTAATGGTGAAGGCAAATTTGTGTTCATACGCGCTAACAGAAATAGCAAGCAATACACACGATATCTAAGCACACACTGCAGGGGCGTAGCCTCCGTAGAAGGCCAGTGCAGGGGGTGGGGAACTGCTCCCTATAGGGTTGGGATCAGAAGAAAGCAATAAGACTAATAAATGTATATAATCAAATTAAATTAAATAAATAACGGACCAAAGTTATCCCGTTGGCCTAACGTCTCACCATGCCCTTTTAGGTGGCAAAGGTTTACAGCTTGGCAAAAATAAGTTCAATGTGCTTCTTAAAGCCACGGACCCTTTTGCGATAGCAGTGAACCTGGCGATAGGTACATCACGAATACAATGCGTTCGCGGAAGCCAGCGAGTAAGTAATGGATTTCCGCGTGCGTGCAGATTTTACGCCTCCGCAAGTAAAACATTTACAAACACAATGAACTGATTCCGGTCGACATATGAAATAGCGAAAGCACCGTTATCCGATTAATTCTAGGCTTCTAGTTATGAAACCGAACGCGTGCATCGTCGATGGCTTGCTGTGTTATCAGTCAGTTAAATCCGGCACGCCTGCTCGCAAGGAAATTACCGTGTCATCATTCATCTTGAGGACATTCTCTCTAGAGGTGGATTGGAAATGCGATGTTCGCGTTCCTGAGTCATGCAAGTACGGCACGAGCCACGGGAAAGAAATAGCAGGCGGCGCACATCTGTACTTGCTTTGCCACTGGTCATATATATACGTATCAAGTACGTATGGATATATGTGTGTGTGTGCGTGCCTGCGCGCGCGTGCGTGCGCGTGCTTGCGTTCGTGTGCGTTAATGGCCTCCATTTGATGGGGAATCGTTCTTTTTTAGAGATGCGAGTGAAAGAAGTGTTAAACGTATCACGTCGGCGAAGGAAAACCTGTGAAATTTCACATGACCTCGGTAAAAGAAGCGATGACGTCGGCAGAAAAAAAAGCAGTGACGTCAGCGATCGCTGATTTCCCCGCTTTCTGAAATTGCGCCCCTCTTGCGCCATAGCGTTTATACGCTTCTGTGTGAAAGATGGGGTTGTTGCGCTAGTTCGCTCGAATAATTCTACGGGTAATAATTTAACGCGGTTGAAAAACAACAGGCTACCCACGCATCCTCGCAGCATGGCGGCACGCTAACGGGAGAAAGACGCGCTTATGCGGAAACGCAAATCGCAACACCCGCCGACTTAAAATTGTCATCGCGCTTTTTGTAATTACAAAATTACGATTGCTCGGGAAAAATCACGACCAACATACGCTCGACTGTCTACAGCGCGCTGTCCTGCTGGCATACTGATCAGCCGTCGCAATCACGGCGCATGTATATAATTATCGCAGATAGAAGGGGGAGCACGAAGCCAGCCAAGCCATACCTGTAAGCGAGCGAGCGAGCAAGCTCCCTGCCGTACGTGGCCGCGCACCGAACCTGTACGCTGGGGGGTGGGGGAGGGGCGAGACTGCCGTGGGTGTTGTTTGTCGCCACTGCGGACGGGCCAGCGCGATGACGTATCACAGTAACTTCAATATATTGGTATATATCGATATGCAATAAATAGTCGTACGGTCGGGCGAAATGCCCCGGCCTGCCTCCTGGCGGTACCTCGCCAGAGTTGTGAGCACTGATCTCTATATAACACGTTAACACATAACTATAGTGTGTAGAGATCAGTGGTTGTGAGGCGCAGGGCGGGTGACGGTAGAGGCGGTATTACCCACTATGTCCATATCATGTGTTTAGGAATTATTAGGACGAAACGATGGAGCTCTTTTGTGATTCTACGCCTGTGGAGCTGGAGTCTTCCTCGCAGTAGATGCTACCCTCGGCACTGGCGGGACTGCATCGCGCCTGCAAATAACAGCGTAGAGTAGTTAGTATAGGTCTGTATATACTCCCGAGCATTCTCTACCGTGCGTGCTGCCACTCCTCCGCTTCCTCGTACCCTCCGCTATCCCTTCTGCCCCCCCGCGTTACTCTCCCTCTCTTCTACTTCTTTGTTCTCCTCCTGTTTGCGTCTTCGTTCAGCTCACAACACTCCTTTCCCATTATGCTTCTCCTTTTCTATACTATTTCGCTCTCATCTGTCGCCCCTATACCTCGCTGTTGTGTCCTCGTCTCCCGGGACCCGTTTACGCGCTAGACGTGCGATGCGGCTGTGCTCCGCCGTCAGATAGAATTCGTTAGATCGCGTCTAGTGCAGAAACAGCGTCTATTTGCCCACGAGATGCGACGGCTGTAGGAGAGTCTGCACCGATGACTTTTGCGCCAGTACCCACGCGCCACACGCAAACACACACGCACACCCACGCATACGCTCATATACATGCACAGGCACACACACACGCACGTGCACCCACGCATAAGCTCATATACACGCGCACGCACGCATGCGCTTATATACATGCTCAGACACACGCCCACCCATGCATACGCTCATATACACGCACAGGCACACGCGCACACACACATACGCTCATATACGCGCACAGGCACACGCACACCCCCGCATACGCTCATATACACGCACACGCATACGCTCATAAACACTCACAGGCACACGCACACCCATGCATGCATACGCTCATAAACACGCACACGCACACACACGCATACGCTCATAAACACTCACAGGCACACGCACACCCATGCACGCATACGCACATATACACGCACACGCACACACACGCATATACGCTCATATACCTGCACAGGCACACGCACACCCATGCATACGCTCATATACACGCACACCCACGCATACGCTCATATACATGCACAGGCACACGCACACGCACACACACGCATACGCTCATATACACGCACACCCACACACACGCTCACATACACGCACAGGTACACGAACACCCACACACACACGCTCATATACACGCACACCGACGCATACGCTCCTATACATGCACAGCACACGCACACCAACACACACGCTCATATACACGCACACCCACACACACGCTCATATACACGCACACCCACACACACGCTCATATACACGCACACCCACACACACGCTCATATACACGCACACCCACGCATACGCTCATATACACGCACAGGCCCACGCACACGCACGCATACGCTCATATACACACACACCCACGCATACGGTCATATACAGGCAAACGCACACGCACACCCACGCATACGCTCATATACAGGCAAACGCACACGCACACCCACGCATACGCTCATATACA
>NW_014578431.1:35145-45882 GCF_000485595.1 Priapulus caudatus
CTCATATACAGGCAAACGCACACGCACACCCACGCATACGCTCATATACAGGCAAACGCACACGCACACCCACGCATACGCTCATATACATGCGCAGGCACACGCACGCGCACACCCACGCATATACGCTCATATACACGCACACCCACGCATATACGCTCATATACACGCACACCCACACACACACGCACACCCACGCATACGCTCATATACACGCACAGACACACGCACACCCACACACACGCGCGCGCGGTCACATACACGTACACGTACACACACGCACACCTCTAAACACGCACGCGCGCGCACGCACACGCACACGCGACAGCAGCCACACACACACACAGACACGCGCGCACACGGAACAGCAAACGCACACCCACGCATACGCTCATATACACGCACATGCACACGCACACCCACGCACACGTACGAACGTGTCGTTAGCGCAAAACCTGGCGCTGCACCTAATTTCGCATTCCTAATGTCTCGGTTAACTTTCGTCGCCGTGCTCGATGAAAATCATTGACGATTGAAATGATCGAAATGATCTGTTCGACTGCCAGTTTTTGCTGCACTCAATATCAAAATATCACACATACGATAGATGTCCCGTAAAACCAACATCGAGATGGGACAAGTAAAAGTCAACAAAGTTGATTGAGGTTATCAAGGCATCGCGACAGCAGACAGACAGATGGAGATGGAGAGAGGGAGAAACAGAATGAGACAGAAAGAGAGAGAGAGAGAGTGAGAGAGAGAGAGAAATAACGGGGACTTCGGACTGACGTGAGTGACCAGAGACAGGAATTAGTTGGAGGAGAGATGATGAGAGACGGGTGGCTGCGAGTATGCGGGCTTAGGGAGAGGAAAGAGTCTGTCGGAGCAGCGGCATCACTAGGGTTGGTGTCACACGGTGCGGTAACTCATGTTGTCACCCCCATGGACCTCCTCCCGTACCAGACCATACAGAATCCTTAGTAATGTTTTTTGTACTAATGTTACTCGTAAATCGTAATTCCCGTATATCACTGAATGTAATGGCAATAGTAGTGACATAAACAACTAGCAAAATTAAAATTAAAATAGCATACGCACCGCCGTAATGTATTTATATATTGGCGTCACCCCCTCTGATGGTGTCACCCGGTGCGTTCGGCACCCCCGCACCCCCGGCACTGTGTCGGAGCGAGGGACAGCGAAGGATGATGTTCGTGGTCGCACTCACCTCTATCGTCGCTATTCTCGCCTCTAGGTACTTAATAACGGAGTCCTTCCGCGCGCTTTCTCTTCTCAGGTGCTCTATCCTGTCTTCGAATCCCTTGCTGATGTCTTCCTGCCAAGAAAGCACGGTCGTGTTATCGGCATGACCGAGGCAATTGAGTTGTTTATCTTACATGCCGCGGATACAGGACGGGAACTGGTGAGATTACACGGGAAAATAAGAACATAGAGTTCTCTCCTACGTATGCCGCGTGTCATGGCGCAAGCATTGGCGACATACGAGTTTCTGGGCGCTGTAGAAATTCAGTTGGTTTTATCGGCATCGGTTAACACGATGCATCACCACGAAGTAATACCGCAGTTATTTGCATAGGATCTGTGCATACATTACGTTAATGCACTAGTCAATTAACACCCCCACCCCCGACCCGCGGGACAGGGCGGGGGAATTAACGTTTAGGTAGTGTTAAAGTTAGACATTTCCCCCGGTCCTCGGGGGCAGCTTCATAGTTAAAACCCCACCCCCATGGCCCCGGTGTTTTGGTCGATTCAGACGATAAACGTAATTCAGATTTTGGCGTAAAACGTTCAAAGCTATAGTATTCTTGGGATGTTCAAACACCAGAAATCCGATGTAAAAATGCTGTTTGGTGATTGTAGTGTAATGATTTTGATAGTTTATACACTGTATATTGTATTACGGTAACTGGAGTGAATACTATATAGATAGTTTAATTTCTATGACTCATTCCTACATGTCATTATTAATAGTGTTTTGAATTTACATTAACAACTGTGTGTTTAAGCTGTTTATACTTATTAGGGTGACTGAAGTGAGAATTTTTACTTTGTCTTTGTATATCATAGTTAAATGTATTAAAGCATACAATATGCAGTCTCAAGGTAATTATTGTGTGAGGGAGGAGGTGAGAGCATCGCAATAAATTAATTGTTATGGCGCTAGGCCCGAGGTTATAGCCTAAGAACCAGCTGGGCCAGATTCAAAAAGAGTTCGTACGCACAATATCGTGCGTACGCGCAAACAGGGATTTAGGTGGTATTCAAAAAGAATTTTATTTCGCCAAAAACATTCTATTACGTGCATACGGTACTCACAGCTGAGAGCATGCGTAAGCACAAAATCTGAGCATGTAAATTGCTACCGAATACCGAATACTAGAGATATACCTGCGTGAAAATATTGCTATAACACTACATGTATTTTATTCCAAATGTACAGGTAAACGTAATTATAACAACGTACAATGGTATTTTAAGTTTCTATTTAACTATATAACTCGCACTCATGCACGCACGCACGTAAGCACATGCGGGCACACACACACACCCCCCACACACACACGCCCGCACTCACACACACGCACGCACGCGCACACACATATATACACACACGATATCCGCTATCTTGTTTAACGGTTCAGCGTTAAATCCCCCGCTATATATGCTCCGCTATTCAAGGTACGCGTTAAATTCCCCGCCCCCCGAGGAATTTACGCTGTGAAATGCGCGTTAAATCCCCCGCATATCCCCGTTACAGAAGCGTGTACAGGGGGGGGGGGGTCCAGGGGGTCCGGACCCCCCCCCCTGCTCGCTCAGAAAACGCATCTAAAGGGGTCTAATTTCAAAAAAATTCTTGGGGAGGGCCCCCCAGACCCCCCCCCTTCGCGTGCTCGCAAGTTTGTGTTACGGTTAGACCCCCCCTGGTACAAATCCTGTACACGCCCCTGCGTTAATTCCCCCACCCGTCCCGGGGGTCGGGGGTGGGGGTGTCAATTGACTAGTGCATAAGGCTAGAGCGCAAGAACGAATTTATGCGCATTTGACGAATGTGTTGTTATCGTACGGATGTAATTTTAATGTAAGCAAAGTGGATTGCAATTTTCTTGATTGAACGTTTGGGCAAAAGCAGAGCGGCATTTATATTGACGTGGACGAGAAGATTCTTTTGCAGGAGAAGCCTATAAGCGGCCATATTTTTCTACGCCGTGAAATCCCGTACGTTTTTACCCTCACATCTCGTAAGTTACTTACGACGTATGTATAATAAATGTATGTACAAACCCACGTATGTATAATAAATATAAATATACCTACGTGACTTACTAACTATATAATTAATTGATCACACATTTATCATTTAACTTCGCTGTGCTCAATTAATATAAAATAATGAAACTGATACAGGATTCTCTACGTGGATTTAGAAGTTCAGTTGAAGTCGAAATTCACATCCCGGTCTCTAAATAATACTTTATAGGTTTGCTGGGCAGGGGTATATTAGGTAGAAGTTGCTGTAATCGACCTCTCGGCCGTGAACCTAGCGGTACGAACTAGTACTTCAGTTATCGATTTCTGGATTCGGTAATGTGGTCTCCAGAGAGGCTCGCCAACTACACTATTAAATGCTACACGATCATACACACGGACAATTCACCAGAGAGATATAGAGAGCTCCTTTATGTGGAACTGCACTTGACCTAAAGGCTTATTCCGGCGTCATCTATCAGCGGCAATGGCTAATATTGCGAGAGAACGAACGCCAGACTATAATACGTGTATAAACTATTATTTTTGTCTGTGCAGAATGGAATGATTGTGTCGTATGCATGGTAATTCTCTGCGTGCATATTCTATAAAATCTACAATCGTCTAGGCTTATGCTGACCCTCGGGCATCTTCTGTGTGTATTCTATTTCTCCCGTTTATCGTCATTATTTTCACTCTTTATCACCGCTCGACGATTTCTGTTATTATTATTATTTCCAAAGTGGATCACGACATTAGCCGGTGGCTTCTGGGTTGACCGTGTCCCAACCTGGGACATAGGGATTCAATCCAGAATTTTTCGCAGAGAGTGTGCTGACTGTTTCCAAGTAGAATGCGATGTTTTCTGTCACCATTTACTGGGCAGTAGTGTTGGCCAGGAAGTTCCTTAAGGTTCTTCTCAACGGAAAACGGATGAAGGAGAAAGCACGATATAGATAAAAGATAAAAAACATTCTTAGAGAGCCAAGGCTCCGAACCACCACTGTACAATTCCGTCTTAGTATTCCACATCCTCCTAATTTCGATCTCCAGATCTTTGTACTTGGTGAGTGTCTACGTGGTGTCTCTTTCTTTCACCATGATGTTAGAATCATCTGGTACGGCTACGTCAATCAACAGGCATCGTTTTTCTTTCCTGTTGTGGAGCACTATATCAGGGCGGTTTGCAGGTATCGTGCGATCTGTCTGCACCGCAATATCCCACATTATGGTAGTATCTCCGATGTTGGTAACTGGTCTCGGAGTATGTTCATACCACTTGTCAGGTACTTGCTCACCAAATTCACTGCAGATTGACCAGTGCAGATAGCTGGCTACCTTGTTATGGCGATTTATGTACTCGGTTGGGGCCAGCACTGTGCATCCGGAGATTATTATTTTATTTTTTATTTTATTTTTTTTTAGTAAAGAGATAGTTTTTTAGTAAAGAGATAAAGAACCCATCTATATAACGTCATGTAGACAGATTTGTGTTCGTCGAAAGCATTTTGATCTTTATAAATTTTGTTTAGTTATGCTCCTAAACTATTGCCACTGCTCATGAATAATCCGTGGTAGGTTACAGTTCGTAATATAGATTTATATTTGAATAGTTAACAGATGGTATCTCATCTACTTCGCTTAGTTACTGCACTATATCAGTAATACACTATATAGAAACTTATCTACTAAACCTATACTCTATAGCTAAAACATCCCTAGTCTAAGTAAAATCACTATTTACATAATTAGTTAACAATTAAGCTGGAAATGTCTAAAGCATAGGCGAAATTTTCCCGCCATTTTCAACTTCGTTGTTTACAGTCGCGGAGTCTGAGTCACAGTTTAATGTTTACACTTGTAACTTAAGCATCACAGGTGAAACAGTGAGATTAACTATTTAGCCATTGAATCATCAGGGTCGACTACTATCGTATAACAAACAAACACCGTAAAAAAAAATCTACTATAAATTCACTATATATAATAAAAAATAAAAATAAAAAATAATTTTTTTTTTAGCGGTACGCCAGAGAGCACAGTGTGAGTGTTGTAACTTCCCTGTACAAACTAACACAGCTATCTATCTCGTCTTTGAGTGTTACCGGGGCGGCTGCCGGGACGAAGATTAACAGATATAGTATTCTGTGTACTGTGTTGTCTGACTGCACTTGCACGGCTGCTACCGAATGTAATTTATGACAATTATATTCTAGCCACCAGAAGACATAAACATATATATACTTATATATAATATTATATTATAACATTTCACAGCATTGAACATTGCGCACAAGTATTGAAGTATCCGGATAAGTCTTCGTAAATTATTTCAACATTATAATGTTGCACGGACATGAGTCTTCTAAAGAAAATCACTCCTGAAAAGTTCTTAAGAAACAACCGACAGCACAACCGACAGCACAACCGACAGCACAACCGACAGCACAACCGACAGCACAACCGACAGCACAACCGACAGCACAACCGACAGGCTACGAACGGAAGCCATGAATACGTTCACATCGTCTCTCCTGCCCCCTCCTGCCCGCACTGACTGAAAACCCTCTCCCGCTCTCCCTCCGCCACTGCTCACCGTATGGATGAGTGCACGTCCGTGTACGCGCGCAAGTGATGAAACTCGCGCCCGCTGAAACACCTTCTGAATAACAGCGAGTTATCGGCGGCTCTGCTGCGACACTTACCAACTTCTCCATGAAAGCGAATTTCGCCGTGAGGAAGATCTCGCTAGCGATGGCTTCACTGTTGAACACGCTCCGCCGCGCCGCAGCATCCCCGCTGCTGCTGCTGCTGCCGTCGTTGTCGGCGAGTCTTGTCGTCCGCTCGTACGGCGACGTCGCGCGCTGCACGCGAGCGCCACTCAACGGCGTCAGCGACGTCAGCGTCAGTTCGTGCGTCCCTCTTTTGCGTCGCGGAGAGCCGACGCTGGGCGGCGTCGTGACGGAGTCGGGCCGACGGTCGCCGACGCTGACGCTGGCGATCTTTGCGCGACTGGGTTTGCTCGTGGCGGAGCGGACGC
Source organism: Priapulus caudatus (assembly GCF_000485595.1). Classification (NCBI taxonomy): domain Eukaryota; kingdom Metazoa; phylum Priapulida; class Priapulimorpha; order Priapulimorphida; family Priapulidae; genus Priapulus; species Priapulus caudatus. Next base: position 41,456 of record NW_014578431.1, read on the forward strand.
CGTCGCTAGACGGTCGGTCATCGTCATCGTCGTCGTCATCATCGTCGGTCGTCTCTCCGTCCGTGTGACTCATTGGCACGCCGTCGGAGTCACTGCGAACACAGAAGGGAGGACATAACGAGAGACCGAGAGCAAGTGAATGTGAGAGAGAGTGGGGGAGGGAGAAAAGAAGAGAGAGTGCGAGAGAGAGTGGAGGAGGGACAAAGAAAGAGAGTGTGCGAGAGAGAGTGGAGGAGGGACAAAGGAAGAGAGAGTGGAGGAGGAAGAAAGGAAGAGAGAGTGTGAGAGAGAGTGGAGGAGGGAGAAAGGAAGAGAGAGTGTGAGAGGGAGTGGAGAAGGGACAATCAACATTATAATGCAATCAGCTTCTATTGTAAAGCATGTCAACCAGTTGTCAAACAATGTATTGATAAGAGGTCCAATAGCAGTAGCAAAGATGACACCCAGAGACCGGACATAACAACTTGTCTGGAGAAGAAATTAATGGGCATTGTGGCCAGTGTTGAAGAAAAGGTAAATGAACTAATGTCATTCAAAGATAAACTCACACAGGAGAATGATAAAGTCACTAAGACTTATGCCAGCATTGTAAAAAATTTAAGCGAGACTAAAAATCCAGTGGCAGCAACCCCCGCGCCAACAAATGATAGACAAAATCCAATAAACATCATCGATGAGTACAATGACAGGGAACGGAGAAAGAATAACCTAATAGTCACTGGCATTGAGGAGAGTAAAAGTTTGGATCCAAACATGAGGAAGGAAGATGACAATAAGGTTATCAAGAAAATCATGGAAACACTAAAAGTGAACGATGTAGTAATTACCAAAACCATTCGACTGGGGGCTAAAAAAGACCCGGGTGACAAACCCAGACTCTTACTGGTAGCACTGGATGATAACAAGAAGAAGAGAGTTATACTATCACATGCCAAGGAACTAAGGGAACTAGAAGAATGGAACACTGTTTACATATCGCCAGACCTCACAAGGAAAGAACAGGAGGAAGGCAAAAAGCTCAGAGAACAATTAAGACTGCTAAGAGAACAGGGCCATAATGACTACATAATTAGAAGGGGTATGATTGTCAAGGACCCTAAGAAGGCAGTAGAAAATACTACCAGGAAGCCTATAGCACAAGCTAAGGAGGTTGGGTCCAAATGAAGGACCCAACCAACCCAAATGACTAGCAGGTCAGGAAAATAAACATAAAGACCACAATAACCCTGCAGGAGCTCACCCGAATCTGAACAGCGACATGCAGAGACGGCGAGATGTAAATAGTGTAAATTTGTTGGAGATTATGTTCGCAAATGTAGATACGCTAACACAAGAGAAGCTACAAGAACTTAGAATTAGAATAAACAACAGGAATCCATCTATAGTAGTAGTCCAACAAGTTAAACCGAAGTATTTCACAAGAAACATTCACTTATCCGAGTTCAATATGGAGTACCACTCGATATAGGTAAGGGATCACCAGGCAGGGGAATAATCATGTATGTTAAGAACACCTTGAAGTACACACCCTGTGAATTAAATCATGACTTTGACTAGGGGATTTTCTGTGAACTGCAACTGGCTGCCAAAGATAAACTTTTAATTGGGGGTTATACAGAAGCCCAAACTGCACAGAGGGCAATTTCAGGGAAATGTGTAGCATATTCAGGGAGGTGTGTGCAATAGGATACACTCATGTAATCCTCCTAGGTGATCTGAATATGTCAGAAATAAATTGGGACAGCGGAACAGTATCCGGTGGTACAGACAGTATAAACTACCAGTTTTTAGAAACAGTGCGAGATTGTTATCTGTACCAACACATACTGGAGCCTACTAGGGGTAGAGGAACAGATAAACCTAGTACACTAGACCTTATATTTTCCAGTGAGGAAGGCATGGTGAGTGATATTGCTATTGAAGCCCCTTAAGGTAAAAGTGATCATTCGCTGATATGTTTCCGTTTTAATGCATATATAATAGAGAAGCCCAGAGTTAAGTTAAGATACATGTATGACAAGGCAGACTATGAAAAGTTACGAGATATGTCATGGACCTAGACTGGAGTAGTGAATTGTCAACATGCAGTGGGAATGTGAACTTTATGTGGTCTATGTTCAGTCAAAAACTAAACGAGGCTGTGATGTCATGTGTGCCAAGGAGACGAGTGTCGAACAGCAAAAGAAATAAGAGGCATGCAATACCTCTCAGTAGGGAGGTTCTAACCAGGGTAAAGAGGAAACAACGACTGTGGTTGAAGTTTCTAAAAACAAGAGAGGAGGAAGTGTACTTGAAGTACTGTAAAGCAAGGAACGAGGTCAGAAAAATTACCAGAAAGAGCACAAAACATTATGAAAAAGCAATAGCAGACGAGGCAAAATCAAACCCCAAGAAGTTCTGGAGATATGTTCAGACAAAAACAAAGACCAGTGTTAGTGTTCCCGACTTGTACACCAACGAGCAAAAAGATACTACAGGTAGTGATAAGGAGAAGGCAGAAGTGCTAGCAGACTATTTCTCGTCGGTATTTACATTGGAGCCCGAGGGCGACTTTCCAGCTATAACACTAAAAGCAGAGACTAAACTAGACTCAATAACCATTACACCCGAAATAGTAGAGAGAGTGCTAGAGAAACTCAAAACTTCCAAATCACCAGGCCCTGACAACATCCACCCCCGAGTCCTGAAGGAATTACGTACAGTGATCAGCAAACCACTATCAGATATTTTTAATGCGTCTATACAAACCCAGCAGATACCACAGGAGTGGAAGTGCGCTAATGTAACAGCAATCTTCAAGAAAGGAGAAAGGAAGGTGGCAGGGAATTATAGACCAGTCAGTCTGACATGCATAACGTGTAAGGTTATAGAGACTATTATTCGAGAGAGCATTGTTAACCATATGAAAAGTAATAAACTGTTCAGTAGGAAACAATTTGGATTTATCAGTGGGCGGTCTACTGTTCTTGAGCTGATACAAGTACTAGAAAATTGGACAGAAATCTTGGATGAGGGAGGCTGTGTGGATGTAATTTACTGTGACTTCATGAAAGCTTTTGATAAGGTGCCCCACCAGCGCCTCATACATAAGATGGGAATGTACGGAATACTGGAACCATTCACTTCGTGGATCAGAGCTTTCCTACTAGGACGTAAGCAACGAGTAGTGGTGAAAGGAGAGATGTCCGAGTGGAAAGAGGTGACAAGTGGTATTCCCCAGGGGTCAGTGCTTGGCTCGATCCTATTCGTCGTATACATCAATGACTTACCAGAGGTAACACAGGAGGGTACGTCCATCTACTTATTCGCTGATGATACAAAGATCTCAAGGGCTATCAGGGAAGTCGGGGATTGTGAGCTTTTGCAAGATGACTTGTACAAAATGCAGAAATGGACGGACTGTTGGATGCTGTGTTTCCACCCCGACAAGTGCAAGGTCATGCGAATAGGGAAAAGTAGACTAGACAAATTTAACTACAAGCTCAAGGAGGACGGAACAAACTTGAAGTACTCTGAAGAAGAAAAGGATATTGGTGTCACCATTGACAACAAACTAGCTTTTGATAAACATATTACTGAAAAAGTTAACAAAGCTAACTCGATCATGGGGCTGATTAGGCGCACTATGGAATACATGGATGTGAAAACTTTTAAATTATTATACACTGGTCCTTGTACGCCGTCACACTGCGATACGCAAATCAGATATGGCTCCCCATCTAGTGAAACACATAGAAAGCATTCGAAAATGTTCAGAGGCCGTGGACCAAGCAAATCCCTGGTAATGGCAGATTTCTCTTAACATAGAGATGCGTCTCCGGCAACTCAGGGCTCGCCAACTCTAGCCTATAGGCGAGTGAGGGGTGATACATAAGAGATGATATAAAATACTGACCCGTAAATATGATCTTTGAAGTGTTCGGACTTCAAAATTACAACAGGACAGGTGTAATCTCGTAACGCGGGACATGCACTACAACTACAAAACAGAACGAGATTGAACATCAGGAAATACTCATTTGTACATAGATCAGTGGAATTTGTGGAACAAAGCTATCAGATTAGTAGTACGAAATCAGTGCAGGTCCTGTTGAGCAAGCTAGACAACATTGGAGAAACCAGCCGCCTATACTGACGTATATAGATAATCTATCCAAGCCACCAACCCTTAACACCGTGACATGGAAAATTGTCGAGACCTGACTGTAGAGGTTCTCTGGGAGAGACTAGAGTAGAAGAAAATCTATTAAATCTATGAAATGCATGTGGCTGATAGTCCCTCTGCTTTGCTGCACATTTCTGCACTTGCTGTTGACCTGTTGCTTGAGGATGTTGCAGTTGATGACTGTGTGTGATTGGCTTGGTCTGACCAATGCCAGGCGCTTTCTGTCTCCCTTGAGCCCGAACTATTATTATTATTATTATTA
>NW_014578431.1:50838-54081 GCF_000485595.1 Priapulus caudatus
AGTGAGAGGGAGTGGAGAAGGGACAAAGAAAGAGGGAGTGCGAGAGAGAGTGGAGGAGGGAGAAAGGAAGAGAGAGAGTGAGAGGGAGTGGAGAAGGGACAAAGAAAGAGGGAGTGCGAGAGAGAGTGGAGGAGGGAGAAAGGAAGAGAGAGAGTGAGAGGGAGTGGAGAAGGGACAAAGAAAGAGGGAGTGCGAGAGAGAGTGGAGGAGGGAGAAAGGAAGAGAGAGAGTGAGAGGGAGTGGAGAAGGGACAAAGAAAGAGGGAGTGCGAGAGAGAGTGGAGGAGGGAGAAAGGAAGAGAGAGTGTGAGAGAGAGTGGAGGAGGGAAAAAGGAAGAGAGAGTGTGAGAGAGAGTGGATGAGGGAGAAAGAAAGAGAGTGAGAGAGAGAGAGTGGAGGAGGGAGAAAGAAAGATAGAGGGGAAGAGAGAGGGGAAGAGAAGAATAAGGAAGAGAGTAAGAAAGAAAGAGCTAGGGGGAAGGATGAGGGAAAGAAGGAGAAAGAAAGAGTTAATTTTCACTCAATCGTGAAGAACGTACCGCTGACGTTTCGCCTTCTGCCAGGAGGCTTTCTCAAAGCAAACTGATGATAATCAGTTTTGACCACCAGATGGTGTGGTGGTCAATAGCTTAGTCCATACGTGACTAAGCCTGTATCCCCCCTCGTCCCCCTTAAGTGAGTCACGTGTGGACTAAGCTATTGACCACTACACCATCTGGTTTGCTTTGAGAAAGCCTTCTGGCAGGAGGCGAAACGTCAGCGGTACATTCTTCACGGTTGAGTAAAAATTAACCCTGTCATACATATTAGTCTACCAACCGAATAAACTTATTTAATGAGTATATATACTATCAAGAGCTAATAATACATGTATTATCAGCTCATGATCCTATATATATTACACATGTTCCCTTTTCGGCGCAGGTGCGACGTACGTACTTAGTGCTCTGCCTCACGAGTCGCACTCCAAGCAGGTTGGTAACGGGAGACGGCACCGCTTCCCTGTCCAACTCCGTCGCGCAGAGTCGCGGCGAGCACGCCGACACTTTCCTCGACCTCTCTCTGCGCATGGCGAGCGGGGCCGTCGTCGGGTTACTGAACGACTTCGTCAGAGTTCGGTGCGGCGCGCTCTCGCGCTTCGGCGACGGAGGCTTCGTGACGACCTCGCTCGTCACCTTGGCAACGGCGACTCCCGCCTCGCCGTTCTGGATGGTGGTCGGAGGGGTGGTGGGCGCGGTGGGAGGGGCCTGCTGCGCAAGCCGCTGCCGCCCGTACTCCGTGATAATCGCCTGTGAAGAACAGAGCGAGGGCTTAACGAGGGGAAGTCGTGTCGTACACATACACATCCACGCACACACACGCGCATAGAAGCATACGCACGCACGCACGCATGCATGCACACATGCATGCACGCACAAGCACAACGAAGATACACGCACGCAAGCACGCGTGCGTGCACGCAGACACACTCCTATATGCACGCACGAACTGTGGTATGAACGGCGCATAGAAGGTGTCCATTAGATTGGAAATATAATGGTGGAGCTAATGTTGCTTCCGTTGCCTGAAGGTTCTATTAGATGCTAATGGCTTATTACTAGATTCCGCACTGATGAAAGTACATCTCAGAAACAAGGACAGTTCAACCTGAAGGAAATGATACATTGAACGATAACAATATATGCAAGTAAGCCTATGTACGTGCATGTATACACACGCACCCACACACGATCACTCTTCACTGACATTTCTCACAATGAGACAAAATAATATTGAGTTTTTTCTTCCTTGTTTTCTTTATTATCGCTCTCGATCTCCCTCTTTCTTTCTTTTTCTTTATTTCTCTCTCTCTCTCTCTCTCTCTCTCTCTCTCTCTCTCTCTCTCTCTCTCTCTCTCTCTCTCTGCTCTCTCTGTTTCCATCTCCCCTTTTCTCACTACCCACTCCAGACGACCCCCTCTCTCTTATCTCGGCCCCTCCTCCTCTTCCTCACCCTTTCACGCCCTCTCTCTTCCCTCTGCATACACCCCCTCTCTCGTCTCTCTATCATCTCTCATCTAGCATCCGCCGACATTTCCGTCATGTCATTCAAATCTCACGGCCCGAGTCATAGACAGCCGCTGGCCGCGCGCGTTCAATTCTGCGAGCTCATCATCACCGGTGCGCCGCACACATAGGTGATTCCCCCGAGCACTAACAAGGCAACACCGACGCCACACACGACGACCGCGCCGCCGCCCAGTGCGCACACATAGTGCCACACGCATACGACGACGCACCGCATACTCGCTACGCTCGCCGCGCCGTGCACCACACCAATGGCACGACCGCACGCACGTTGCGCACCACACGCACGCACGCGCGCCACACCACAATGGCACACGCGGAAACTGGCACACACATCACCCACGCGCGCAAACGACACACGCGCACGCACCGCGACACGAGACCATGCACACGCCGGCCACGCACGCACGCACGCGCGACTGCCCGCGCCCGTCGACACACATGCACCACGACACACGCACCACACACACGCACAGGCCGACGCACACCATACGCATCACCATGCGGACAGCGCGACAGGGCCACAACGTACCGTACGCAAGCAACACACGGCTACACATACCACGCGCGCACACAACCGCGGCACCATTCTACGCGTTACATCGCTGGCACACGGGAACGGCACACGTACGCACCACGCAAGCGGCACACACGTTACACGCATTGACGCGCCATCGCGGCCGCGCACACACACACCGGCGGCCACGCACACTTCACACACACATTGCATTATGCACCAAGGATAGCGTACCGCAACGCACACACACACACACACACACACGCACACACACACACCACAACACACACACACGACACACTGCGGCGGCACCTACCCACGCACCGACGCCACACACAAACACACACACAGCACACGCACACACATCACACAGTCACACGCACGACACACAACACGCACGCACGCGTTACTTCACACACACACGCACCGACGCACACGCACGCACGCACGCAACACACACACACATCCAGCACGACGCCACACACACCTACACGATCACACACGGCACACAAGTACACAGCACACGACGACACACCGCGACATCACAACACCCGCGCCCGCGGCCCGCGCCTGCGCCGGGGCGGGGCGCACACACACACGTCAACGAACGCACACATCGGGTTTTAATGGGCGCCAATTCGGGATTGGCCCCGCCCGCGCC
>NW_014578431.1:54993-58907 GCF_000485595.1 Priapulus caudatus
CCGCAGCATCCCTGCAGCATCACCGCAGCATCACCGCATCACCGCATCACCGCAGCATCACCGCAGCATCACCGCAGCATCACCGCAGCATCACCGCAGCATCACCGCAGCATCACCGCAGCATCCCTCAACATCACCGCAGCATCACCGCAGCATCACCGCAGCATCACCGCAGCATCACCGTAGCATTACCGCAGCATCACCGCAGCGAGCAGACCGGCTAGGCTTATTGGCGCATTAGTGTCGAAATGAGGAAGACGAGAAAAAGGTTTCGTTTTTCGTATGCGAAATGTGACAGTTACGAATAAACCGTGAAGTAGAGCCCGCGAGATGGCGTATGCTCCGGATGCAACGCCCTCTAGCGTACGTCGGAATTCGAAGGTTTTCACGGCAGATAACGTGCGCTCTTTAATCTGTCGCGCGCACGCGTCGCTGCCGATACAAATATCAGAAGTTATGAATAACGTCGGGAAGACGCAGTCTCGTGGTCGTCAGCGCGGCGCGTCTGCCAGAAAAACGCTATCGCCATCGTCGGACGGTGACGGCGTCGGTGTGGCGTGAGCATCACTTGCTGGGAACGAACATATCCGTCTACTGGGAAAGCGCACACGCACGTCGTGGCCGGAATATCACGCCTAGCGCGTACACGCACGTTATTTACGCTGTCTAAACTAGCTAAATATGATACGTCTCTTCCTCTAAATCCACTTTCGATGCGAGCGATCTGAAATTGTGCGTTGGCGTTGTTGCTGTAGACTAATTCCACGTCGTTTGCAGTGCATCACGTCTGCTTACTATGGAGGTGTGGGCAGAGTGAGTCAAACGAGTGGTCACCAGTCTATATAACAATTTCTTAACGTCGTTGTATTGACCAAGGTGCCTGATGGATTTCGACACTCGAATTCCAAGGGCAAACAATTCGATTGTGAACATTTGATTTTTGGTAGCTCTAACCAAAGCAAAACCACGGTCGCTATCTCCGTGTCACTTTTTATTTGATTGCACTTTCTTTTACTGACGTTGCAGTTTTGTGGCTCAGTGCAATGCGAACTACTGAGATATAATGCTTTTTTAATTCGACCTCTGCTGAAAAATCGAGTTCTTAGTCGAGTTACTCTCAAACACTTAAACGCAAATTACTACTATTAATATATTTACAATTATATTTAATTTATATAATAATTTATTTTTTAATTATTTTACTATTAATATATGATAACTTATTGGAGTCATGTGGCTTTTGGGCCACCCGGCAGTGACACACGTCTGATATGCCAACTAAAACCAGATTGATTTTATTATCAAGTGATTTCTTTCAAAATTTAAAAGCTCGAAATTTTGGACGCCTGACTGATTACCGGTGGAAATGGCAACATTGCGAGTCTGAGTAGTGAATGAGTTGAGACATGTGAAGAATAGCGCTCTCACATTCTACTTTATAGTCGGCAACTACCAATTGTCTTGCAAGAACAACAACAGCAGGAGCAGCAACAACAACAACAACAACAACAACAACAATAATAATAATAATAATAATAATAATAAAAATAATAAAACCAAATGCGGCAGCAATAGTAACAACAACAACAACAACAACAAAAAACAACAACAATAATAATAATAGTAATAATAATAATAGCAACACCAACACCAAATGCGGCAGCAACAGTAGCAGCAAAAACAACAATAACAACAACAACAAGGACAAGCAGAAGAAAAGAAAAAACAACAACAACTAGAGCACTCGGAGAGCACAGACCTCCGCCAAGGCAGCTGAATTCTCTCACTGTGAAAAATTTTATTTATTAATTAATTAATTAATTAATTAATTGGATCCGGATCACCACCAAAATGTAATCTATTCCAAGTTACCCCATTTCTGACCTATCCTGAAATTTTTTTAATTAATAATTAATTATTTCGATCCGGATCACGAAAAAAATCTCATCAATTCTAAGTTAGGCGATTTCTGACCTATCCTGAAAATTTTATGACAATCCGTCCATAACTTTTTCAGTTAGGCTGTACACAAACCCACAAACCCACAAACCCACAAACCCACAAACCAACAAACAGTCAAACACACGCCGGTGAAAACTGCCACCCCCTTGGCGGAGGTAACAAGGACAAGCAGAAGAAAACAAAAAACAACAACTACTACGACAACGACGACGACGACAACGGGAACATCAACGACTGCCGTGTTAGGGTCGCACAGTGTCGATTAGGGCCATCAATGCAGACAACAGTTACTGGTACAACATACGTATAACAATGATTTCAACATCATCACACAACCTACACAGTTTACACGGAGAAATAAATGCGTTTCATTAGGGCTTACACAGAGGTATAAATACACAGCATTAGGGCTTACACAGAGGTATAAATACACAGCATTAGGGCTTACACAAAGGTATAAATACACAGCATTAGGGCTTACACAAAGGTATAAATACACAGCATTAGCGTTTACACAGAGGTATAAATACACAGCATTAGGGCTTACACAGAGGTATAAATACACCGCATTAGGGCTTACACAGAGGTATAGATACACAGCATTAGCGCTTACACAGAAATATAAATAAACTGCATTAGAACTTACACAGAGACATAAATGAACTGCATTAGGGCTTACACAGAGGTATAATTACACAGCATTAGCGCTTACACAGAGGTATAAATACACTGTATTAGCGCTTACACAGAGGTATAAATACACTGTATTAGCGCTTACACAGAGGTATAAATACACTGCATTAGGGCTTACACAGAAATATAAATAAACTGCATTAGAACTTACACAGAGACATAAATGAACTGCATTAGGGCTTACACAGAGGTATAAACACCGCATTATAGGGCTTACACAGAGGTATAAATACACAACATTAGAACTTACACAGAGGTATAAATACACTGCATTAGGGCTTACACAGAGGTATAGATACACAACATTAGAACTTACACAGCGGTATAATTACACAGCATTAGGGCTAACACAGAGGTATAGATACACAGCATTAGCGCTTACACAGAGGTATAAATGCACTCATTAGGGCTTACACAGAGGTATAAATACACTGTATTAGCGCTTACACAAAGGTATAAATACACTGCATTAGGGCTTACACAGCGGTATAAATACACAGCATTAGGGCTTACACAGAGGTATAAATACACTGCATTAGGGCTTACACAGAAATATAAATAAACTGCATTAGAACTTACACGGAGACATAAATGCACTGCATTAGGGCTTACACAGAAGTATAAACACCGCATTATAGGGCTTACACAGAGGTTTAAATACACAACATTAGAACTTACACAGAGGTATAAATGCACTGCATTAGGGCTTACACAGAGGTATAAATACACTGTATTAGCGCTTACACAGAGTTATAAATACACAGCATTAGGGCTTACACAGCGGTATAAATACACAGCATTAAGGCTTACACAGAGGTATAAATACACTGCATTAGGGCTTACGCAGAAATATAAATAAACTGCATTAGAACTTACACAGAGACATAAATGCACTGCATTAGGGCTTACACAGAGGTATAAACACCGCATTATAGGGCTTACACAGAGGTGTAAATACACAACATTAGAACTTACACAGAGGTATAAATACACTGCATTAGGGCTTACACAGAGGTATAGATACACAGCATTAGGGCTTACGCAGAGGCATAAATACACAGCATTAGGGCTAACACAGAGGTATAGATACACAGCATTAGCGCTTACACAGAGGTATAAATGCACTGCATTAGGGCTTACACAGAGGTATAAATACACAGCATTAGGGCTTACACAGAGGTATAAATACACTGCATTAGGGCGTACACAGAGGTATAAATACACAGCATTAGGGCTTACACAGAGGTATAATACACAGC
>NW_014578431.1:58917-59923 GCF_000485595.1 Priapulus caudatus
CATTAGAACTTACACAGAGGTATTAATAATCCGCATTAGGGCTTACACGGTGGTATAGTTACACAGCATTAGGGCTTACACAGCGGTATAAATTCACAGCATTACGGCTTACACAGAAGTATAAATACACAACATTAGGGCTTACACAGCGGTATAAATTCACAGCATTACGGCTTACACAGAAGTATAAATACACAACATTAGGGCTTACACAGAGGTATAAATTCACAGCATTACGGCTTACACAGAAGTATAAATACACAGCATTAGGGCTTACACAGAGGTATAGATACACCGCAAATTAGGGCTTACACAGAGGTATAAATACACGTAAGCCCTAATGCAGTGTATTTATACCTCTGTGTAAGCCCTAATGCACTGTATTTATACATCTGTGTAAGCCCTAATGCAGTGTATTTATACCTCTGTGTAAGCCCTAATGCTGCAGAGGTATAAATACACTGCATTATGGTTTACACGGAGGTATAAATACACAGCATTATGGCCAGCACTGACAACACTGAGCTCAACCTGTAATATAAACATCCCATGCGTTATCTCTCGATATACGTGTGCCTACGTCAAAGCTCTTCATCACAGCTTTTACTCCGATGATGGTATTACCTCCATCGGTTTAATTATATGGCGCCTTTCGTCGCTCTCGTCCGTTGGCGCGCTCCACGACGCGTCTGCATTGAACCGCATGTCTAGCCACGCGTACCCATTGTGTGTTGCCACACAGCTGGGGCTCTCTCAGCATTGCAAACATCGGTAAAAACTGCGCAGATGATGAACGAGCGGACGCGGAGGCGGCGAGATCAGCTGCGCGCTAAAGTCACCCACGCGCAGACGCAGAACGTGTGTGTGTGTGTGTGTGTGTGTGTGTGTGTGTGTGTGTGTGTGTGTGTGTGTGTGTGTGTGTGTGTGTGTGTGTGTGTGTGTGTGTGTGTGTGTGTGTGTGTGTGTGTGTGTGTGTGTGTGTGTGTGTGTGTGTGTGTGTGTGTGT
>NW_014578431.1:62661-65766 GCF_000485595.1 Priapulus caudatus
TCTCTCTCTCTCTCTCTCTCTCTCTCTCTCTCTCTCTCTCTCTCTCTCTCTCTCTCTCTCTCTCTCTCTCTCTCTCTCTCTGTCTATCTCCTTGACTCTCTCTCTCTCTCTTTTTTTTTATCTTTCTCTTTGACTCGCTGTCACTCTTTCGCGCGCTCTGTCTCTTTCTCTCTCTGTTTCATTCTCTCTTCCTCTCTCCCTCCCCTTGACACTATCTGCCATCTCACTGTTTATCTACATATGTATCTCTGTCTCGCTGCCTCGCACTGCGGTATATACTATGTTGTGCGAATGGCTGAAGTGAGGGAGAGTTCAGCTGGCATTGCTCCCTGAAACACAGCCGGTTCCGACTCAAGCCCCAGCATCGTGACCTCCAGAAGGAAGAGCAACCACACCGAAGCGCATACGACATTGTAAAAAAAACGCTTGAAACGGATACGATATTATTAGGAAACCTGAAGCCATTTCTGACGTCATCAACGGGAAAGCTATAGCAGTGGCTCCTAGCGAGTAAATCATACGTACAAAGATTGGCTGCGACGTGCATACGGTACACAATTGTCGCACAGAGACGCAACCTCGCCGTTATAGAAATGCTAGTCTCATGCCCGTGGCGGCACAGGGGATTGAACTCCCGCGCAGTATTGTGTGATGGATAGAATGCGCGTTTGTCATGAGATATCGCATGCACACGAGTCACCTAACAATCACACACGAGATATAAGCGATGTCCAGACAGTTGCCGTGGCGGGTTTCCTATAGATAATGTAAGATCATCGTTCGCTGCCGTGGCATCGGCTCAGGCTACTGTTTTACATACCAGTAGAAAATGTAAAATATAAATATAAATATAGAATTATATAACAGATAATAATAGTAGGGATTTACGTTAGAGTTCTTCACCTCTCGCTTTCCGCTCTGCCCTATGCGCTCATCTGTATTCCATAGATCGACTCTCATCACATTCTGGATCAGAAGATTGATAGTGGCGGACAATTGAGCGAAGCTTACTACTAAAGCTGCCTCGATGCGCAGCTCCATCGGCAGGTCGTAAACGTTAATCGTAAACCACCGCGTAGTGGGAGAGAGCGGCGTGCCCACGCACACATGCACGCACGCACGCACATAATATTATATGCACTCGTGCACACACATGTACGCAGGAACGTATACGCAGGCACGCGCGCGAACACACACACACACGCATGCCCACATAAAAATAAATACGCGCGTGCACACACGCGCCGCGCTCACATATACGCACGTACACACGCACGCACACATGCACGCACACACTGCACACATATGCACACACACGTGCACACACGCACTCTCATACACATGCACACGAACGTACGCACGCACGACACACACTGGCAGAGAACGAGAGAGAGAGAGAGAGAGAGAGAGAGAGAGAGAGAGAGGAGGGGAGGGGGGCAGATAGGAGGGAGTGAGGTCTTAAGTTAGCCTACTATCACTAAGTCTTCTCCACGCTACATTTTTACGAGCTGAGTTTGATGGCTTACTGGCAACACGCTTTCCTATTTCACGTTCTTAGCATCAATATAAGAGCGGAGAGTAGACCAGCGGTGCACGGTCGCATCTAGCTTCACTTATTAACACCATATCTGTGTACAAGGACTGCATAGCGGGGCACATCGTAATATTCAGGCAAAATTTCGAGGACTACTCTTCTCATAAATTTTACAAGAGGCAGTAAATCGATGAGGAGAACGGTCGGCAGGCGGTTAACACAAAGCGTCGTCTGTGCCGTAAAAATGTTTAGAGCCTTGAATTTCTTCCGTTTCGCAACAGAATCCGTTTTGATGATTTCATTGGGTGTACTGTCTAGGCGGATGAGACTATAGGTAACGTTGTTAAGCACGCAGCAATAAGCAGCGCAGCGGCACGTACGGCGAAACGGTGATACGGACATCTCAGCGGAATGAGAGGCTTAATTGAAGCATTGAATAGACCTTCGTATTACAATGTTTTGATGCGCAGGACTCGTGGCGCTAGTTATGCCTTCGCTTGAATTTAAAGCAGACATCCGCACGTGCGTGCATCTGAGCATAGACCTAGACATGCGTGCATCGATTGTCCCGAGTGCGCGTTGCGTGAGTTTTTTGTGGGCATACATGTATGTATGCATTCGTCCGTGTGCGCGTGCGTGATTTTTTGTGCATACATGTATGTATGCATTCGTCGCGTGTGCGCGTGCGTGATTATTTGTGCATACATGTATGTATGCATTCGTCCGTGTGCGTGAAGGTGATTGTGTGTACATTCGTGCGTGCGTGCGTGCGTGCGTGCGTGCGTGCGTGCGTGCGTGCGTGCGTGCGTGCGGTGTATGTAGCGCTCGTGAGGCATCACGCCCTTGCACGCGGAGGCAGGGTGACAATCGCGTCAGGTGACGTACCGCCAAACCTGGCCTTGATGTCACGCAGTTAGCCTCGACGCTCGAGGCAAGCGAGCAGACGTGCGGATCTCTCATTGAGTGCGAATCTCTCATTCCCATATAACATCCAGGGAAACGGTCCAATTGAAGCCTCCACTAATGCATCGTAGCTATAGTACTGCAGGGCTCGCACATTGTTCGGACAAGATGAGTAGTCACAAAAAGTGAGCGACCTTACACGAGAAACCTCTCTTCCCTTTCTCTATCGGTCTCTGTTCTCTGCGCTCTCTCTCTCTCCGTCTCCTCTCTCTGTTCTCTCTCTGGCTCCTCTCTCTCTCTCTTCTTCTCTCTCTCCTCTCCCCCCTCTCTCTCGTCTCTACCCTCTTCTCTCTCGTCTCTCTCTCATTTCTTTCTCTCTCGTCTCTCTCTCTCTCTCTCTTCTCTCTCTTCTCCCTTTCTCTATTGGTCTCATCTCTCTCTTCCCTCTCTCTCTTCTCTCTCTCTCTCTCTCTCTCTCTCTCTCTCTGTCCTCCGGTCCTCTCTCTCGCTCTCTCTCTCATCTCATCTTATTTCTATCTCTCTCCTCTCTCCGTCATCTCTCTCTTCTCTCCTCTCCTCTCTCTCTCTCTCTCATGATCTATCTATTCTCTATCTCTCGTTTCGGTCTTCGCACTCTCTCGCCTCTCCCCCCCCCCCCGCTCTCTCTC
>NW_014578431.1:65791-73291 GCF_000485595.1 Priapulus caudatus
ACAGCAGAGGTATAAATACGACAAGCATTAGGGCTACACAGAGCGTATAGATACACAGCATTAAGCGCTTACAACAGAGGCTATAAATGCACTGAATTAGGGCTTACACAAGAGTAAAACTACACTGTATTAGCCGCTTACACAGAGTTATAAATACACAGCATTAGGGTTACACAGCGGTATAAATACACAGGCACTTAAGGCTTTAACACAGAGCGTATAAATACACTGCATTAGGCTTAACGCCAGAAATATATTAATAAACTGGCATTAAACTTACACAAGAGACATAAATGCACTGCATTAGGGCTTACACAGAGGTATAAACACCGCATTATGGCTTACACAGAGGTGTAAATACACAACATTAAACTTACACCAGAGGTATAAATACACTGCATTAGGCTTTACACAGAGGTTATAGATACACAGATTAGGGTACGCAGAGATAAATACACAGCATTTAGGGTAACACATCAGCCGGTATAAGATACACAGCATTAGCGCTTACACAGCAGGTATAAATGCACTCATGCTAGGCTTACACAAAGGTATAAATTACACAGCATTGAGGCTTTACACAGAGGTATAAATACAGTGCATTAGGCGTACACAGAGTATAAATACACAGCATTAGGGCTTACACAGAGGTATAAATCACAGCATTTAGCGCTTACACAGAGGTATATATACACCAGCTATAGCGCTTACACAGAGGTATAAATACACAACATGTAGAAACTTACACAGAGGGTATTAAATACACAGATTAGGGCTAAACACAGAGTATAATACCACAGCATTAGCGCTTAACAAGGAGGTATTAAATGCACTGCTTAGGGCTTACACGAGGTATAGATTACACAAACCATTTAGAACTCTACACAGAGGTATAAATACAGCAGCATTAGGGCTAACACAGAGGCTATAGATACACAGCATTAGCACTTACACAGAAGTATAAATGCACTGCATTAGGGGCTTACACAGAGGTATAGATAGCACTAACATTAGACATTACACAGAGGTATAAATACACAGGCATTAGGAGCTAACACAGAGGTATAGATACACAGCATCTAGGCTTACACAGAGGTATAAAATACACTGCATTAGGGCTTACACAGAGGTATGAAATACACTGCATTAGGGGCTTGACACAGAGTATAAATACACAGCATCTAGGGCTTTACACAGAGGTATAATATACACTGGCATTAGGGCGTTACAGCAGAAGGTATAAATACACAGCATTATGGGCTTACACAGAGTATAAAATACACAGCATTATGCCTAACACGGAGTAATAAATACACAGCATTTAAGCGCTTACACAGAGGTTATACAATACAACAGCATTAGCCACTTACACAGAAGTATATAATACACAGCATTTAGGCTTACACAGAGGTATAAATACACCGGCATTTAGGCTTAGCACAGAAATAATATAATAAACTGCATTAGAACTTACACAAGAAGGTCATAAATATCATCCGCATTAGGGCATTACCAGTGTCACGGCTAATAGTTAAGCAGCATTAGGGCTTTACACAGCGGTTATAAATTCACAGCATTACGGCTTTACACAGAAGTATAAATACACAACATTAGGTTACACAGAGGGTATACAATTCACAGCATTACGGCTTACACAGAAGTATAAATACACAGCCATTAGGGCTTACAACAGGGTATAGATACACCGCAAATTAGGCTTACACAGAAGGTATAAAATTACACAGCATTAGGCTTACACAAGAGGTATAAATACACTGCATTAGGGCTTTACACAGATGTTATAAATACATGCATTGACAGGTATATGCCGGCAGTTAGTACACAGAGGTTATAAATAGCATGCATATAGGGCCTTACCAGAGTATACAATGGCATAGGCTACGAGAGGTAAACACAGCATTAGGGGCTTACACAAGGTTATAATAATACAGCTGCATTAGTGCGTACCAGAGGATTAAATACACAGCATTAGTGGCTTACACAGAGGATATATACACAGCATTAGCGCTTACACAGAGTATAAATACACAGCACTAGGGCTTACACAAGGTATAAGATACACTGCATAGGGCCTTACACATGAGGTATAGAAAGACACAGGCATTAGGCTTACACAGAGGCTATAAGATTAGCACTGCATGCTAGGGCAGTACACAGAGGTAAATCAATACACGCTTATGGGGCTTACACAGACGGTATAATACACAGCATTATGGTTACCACAGGGTATAAATACACAGCATTAGGCTTACACAGAAGTATAAATACACAAACATGTTAGGGGCTTAACACAGAGGTATAAATACACAGCATTAGGGCTTTACCCAGAGCGTATAAATACACCGCATTTAGGTGCTTACACAGAAATAAATAAACTGCATTAGAACTTACACAGAGGGTATTAAAATATCCGATTAGGGCTTTACCGGTGTTATAGTTACACAGCATTAGGCTTACACAGGGGCGGTGATAGAACTTCAGCAGGCATTACGGCTTACACAGATAGTATAAGGGGAATGACACAACATAGGGCTTACACAGGCGTATAAATTCACAGCATGTAACGGCTTACACAGAAAGTATAAATACACAACATTAGGGCTTACACAGAAGTGATAAATTCACAGCATTACGGCTTACACACGAAGTATAAATACACAGCATTTAGGGCTTACAGCAGAGGTATAGCGTACACCGCAATTAGGGCTTACACAGAGGATTAAATACCACAGCATTAGGGGCTTACACAGAGGTATAAATACACTGCATTAGGGCCTTTACACAGCATGTATAAATACAGTGGCATTAGGGCTTACACAGATGATTATAATACACTGCATTAGGGCTTACACAAGGTATAAACTACAGTAGATTAGGGCTTACGCAGATGGTATAAATACACAGCATTAGGCTTACACAGAGGTAAAATACAACTGCATTAGGGTTACGCAGAGCGATATAAATACACGCATTAATGGTTTACACGGAGTATAAATTAGCACAGCATTATGGCCAGCACTGACAACACTGAGCTTCAACCTGTTAATATAAACATCACAATGCGTTAATCTTCGATATAACGTGTGGCCTACGTCAAAGCTCTTTCATCACAGCTTTACTCCGATGGATGGTATTACCTCCATCGTTTAATTATAGGTGGCGCCTTTCGTCGCTCTCGTCGTTGGCGCGCCTCCACGACGCGTCTGCATTGAACCGCATGTCTAGCCACGCGTACCCATTGTGTGTGCACACAGCTGGGGCTCTCTCAGCATTGCAAACATCCGGTAAAAACTGCGCAGATGATGAACGAGCGGACGCGGAGGCGGCGAGATCAAGCTGGCGCGCTAAAGTCACCCACGCGCATGACGCAGACGTGTGTGTGTGTGTGTGTGTGTGTGGTGTTATGTGTGTGTGTGTGTGGTGTGTGTGTTGTGGTGTGTGTGTGTGTGTGTGTGTGTGTGTGTGGTGTTTTGTGTGTGTGTGTTGGTGTGTTGTGTGTGTTTGTGTGTGTGTGTGTGTGTGTGTGTGTGTGGTGTGTGTGTGTGTGTTGTTGTGTGGTGTTTGGTGCTGTGTGTTGTGTGTGTGTGTGTGTGTGTGTGTGTGTGTGTGTGTGTGTGTGTGTGTGTGTGTGTGTGTGTGTGTGTGTGTGTGTGTGTGTGTGTGTGTGTGTGTGTTGTGTGTGTGTGTGTGTGTGTGTGTGTGTGTCCGTGTGTGTGTATGTGCGCGCGCGTGTGTGTAAGTGCGCGCGCATGTGTGTGTGCTATACGTGTCCAATGCGTGCGCTAAGGATACGTCTAAATGCACACCTTCTTTCCGAAGACTGCTCTCCAAGCAGCTATCACAACGTGACCTTTTCTTACAAACAGGGAAACAATGGTGGATCATGTGCTTAATGAAGACGAAATGAATCATGAATGGTAAGCTTTTGCACTTTCTGTTAATTTGGTTGATTAATTTTAATTTTTTTTATACTATAATCTGCCATAGACGAATATTTTAAAATAATACTCGGAAAATTCATCATGTTTTATACGGTTTTGTCTATGCTTAATTCTCAATTAGGTTTATGTGAGTCTAGCTTCGTAAACAGTAACATTACGATGCAGCTTGCTCCCTACTTTAATACCTACTACATGGCACTACTATTCCAGTCCAGTCCACTCCAAGTCTTATACTACATGTATGAATAAATAAATAAATATATCTTCTAAAATTATCGTGTGAGCTATATAAAAGTATTTATATATAATAAGGCTTTATCCAGGTTAGGAACTGACACTAGTATATATATATATATAAGTAAAAACACACGGACACTCATGAAGAGATAAGATCAATTTAAAAATAGAAATAGGTGTCAAAATTTTATAAAATTTATAAAATGTTGACACCTATTTCTATTTTTAAATTTATCTTATATATATATATATAGTTATATCTAACACATGTATCTACGGCCTCGCCGCAGCGTAGACTAATGGCATTGCCACACATTCAGCCATGAGATTATAGCACTGATGCGCCCCCTCTTTCATGAAGCATTCAATTCTTCCGTCCGTGCTTTCCTCTCTCTACACCTAACCCTAACACTGGGCCTTCTAACTCCATCTTTACACTCTTATCCTACCCTAACCCTAACCCTAAGCCACGTGTCATAATCACGTTACCTCACATATTGCAGTTTTCTAGCGAGATTTATTTCAATTGTCCTAAATTCATATGAGTAATACATGAGAAACAGCGTGCGCCTAACATCTGTAGCCATCATACAGATACTAGGCAGAAGCTGGTAGATAAGAAAGACTTGTGTGTGCATCGTGCGTGCGTGCGTGCGTGCGTGCGTGCGTGCGTGTCACTGCGTGTGTATGCACGCGCGCATGTGTGAATGTGTTTGCGTACTCTTGCCGTATGTGATCTGTGCCACTAGCTGGGAGACGCCTGTCTAACTAAAGAAAGCTCTTAGCGGATCTTTAGAGCGTGTTTGTCTACATTCGCGGCCGCACACTCAAGAGCCGCTACGCAGACGGCCGGCCGGCCTACCTCAGAGTCAACCCCGCCTCAACATCAGGCGATATCGCACCAAATACTGGCACCCGAGTCTGGAAAGATAATCACCTCAGCATCGGCTGCTGCCAGCGCCATCTATCGGTACCATTTATATTCCAACAATCCTATGAGCGTGGTGAACTACCAGCAGATTGGAAGGAAGCCATGGTTACCCCAGTATTCAAACCAAGGTGACCGGAATGTCAGTGAGAATTACCGACCAGTGTCATTAACCTGTGTATCGAGCAAACTCATGGAGCATGTCGTAAGCCGCCATATCATGGACCACCTTGATCGCTATAAGATCCTCTCAGCCTACCAGCATGGCTTCCGTAAGCTTCACTCATGCACTTCTCAGCTCCTGATGACCACCCACGACTTCTTGAGTTCCTTTGATCGTAAGGTTCAGGTGGATGTTGCAGTATTAGACTTTAGTAAAGCTTTTGACACCGTACCCCACCTGCGACTCATGAAGAAATTACATCATGCAGTACGGCATCAGAGACATAAGCTTAACATGGATCAAGGAGTTTCTCAGCGACCGGACCCAACAAGTCGTCATTGATGGAGTGTCATCGGATAAGGTGAAGGTGGAGTCTGGGGTACCTCAAAGCACTGTCTTGTGCCCTCTACTCTTCTTACTCCACATTAATGACCTTCCTGACGCCGTCGTATCCCAAGTGAGGCTATTCGCCGACGACTGCCTGATCTACAGAGAGATATATGATGAGATAGAGCTCCAGCGGGACCTGGAACGCCTTCACGACTGGGCATCAACTTGGGGCATGCGATTCAACACAAAGAAGTGTAACATACTCCGAATCCATCGACGAGCTGGTACTCCATTTTCCTTCTTCTATACGAGTTGGATAAGCATATCTTAGAGGAAGTGACCACCACTAAGTACCTCGGACTGAACTTCTCCTTCAACCTAAAATGGGACGACCACATCAGTGCGATTTGCGCAAAGGCCAACAGCACGCTCGGTTTTCTACGCCGCAACTTGAAATTTGCTCCAAAAACACTAAAAGAGGTTGCATATAAGTCATTAGTTCGCTCAAAATTGGAATTCGCATCTATTGTTTGGGATCCGTTTCTGGTCAAAGACATTGATAAGATGGAAAAAGTTCAGAGAAGGGCAGCCAGGCTCGTATATAGAGACTACCGGCGTGACAGTAGCGTTACTGAAATGCTAGGAACTCTGAATTGGCCTTCTCTTGCTCAGCGGCGGAGCGATCAGCGCATAGCATTCATGAAGAAGATAATGTCTTCTTCAGTGGCGGTACCAGCAGATCAGTATACCAAACCTAGACCCCAGCGAACACGCAGTAAGAACAGTCAGAAACTTCAGACAGTGCGAGTCAACACCGAAGAGTTTCGCCATTCCTTCTTTCCGATAACTATTCAACAGTGGAACCAGCGTACTGAGGCCGAGATAGACCTTATCTGTTCCACTGCCGCTAACGACAACATCTAAGCGCACACCTCCCTGCGTTATTATCCACGTAACCGTGGGCTACGCAGAAAACTATCCAGATCCAAATCCAGACCAGGAGGAATCGCGTCAATGGGCGAAATTCAGCCGGGAATTCGTGAACTGTTGAACCGTGCGCTCGCTTCTCTGCATTATTTATCCACATCGTCTGCGATCGGGCGCGGAATGATGAAGCCATTATAACTGCGAGGGGTCCACGAGGCAGGGTGTTGCCATGACAACTAGCAACTAAACTGACGCGCTGGTCGCTCAGTTGGGGGCGTTGCGTGTCGCTTATGAGATTGCGGTGCTATCGCGCTAAATAAATAGATACCGTTAGCGTCACACGAGTCTTAGAACACGCGAGGCAATATAAAGTTAGATCACCATCGTGCGAGTAGTGCATATATTTCGGACCTAACGTGGCAAAAGCCCGAATTTTAGTTGGATCTTTCTCCGTGTGTTTCTGTCTGCCTCTCTTTCTCTCTCGCTCTCTCTCTCTCTCTCTCTCTCTCTCTCTCTCGTGCTCTCTCTCTCTCTCTCTGTGTCTATCTCCTTGACTCTCTCCTCTTCTGCTCTTTTTTTATCTTTCTTGACTGGCATAGTCATGCTTTCGCGCGCTCTGTCTCTTTCTCTGCTCTGTTGTCATTCCTCTCTTCCTCTCTCCCTTCCCTTGAACACTTACTGCCATCTCCTTGTTTATCTTACATATGTACTCTGCTGTCTGCATGCCGTCGCAGCTTGCGGTAGATATGCTGTTGTTGCGAGTGGCTGAATTGAGGGAGAGTTCACGGTGGCATTGCCTGCCCTGAAACACACAGCCGGTGCCGAGCTCAAGCCCGCAGCATCGTGACTCCAGAAGGAAGAAGCAAGCGCACAAGCCGAAGTCGCATACGACATTGTAAAAAAAAAGCTTGAAACGATATCGATATTGATAGCGAAACCTGAAGCATTTCTGA
>NW_014578432.1:0-1591 GCF_000485595.1 Priapulus caudatus
AGAGAGAGAGAGAGAGAGAGAGAGAGAGAGGGAATATTATAATTATATTAGAATTAGAATTATATCATAACTGTGACAAAATAAGAATTCTATCGACAGATATTGTGCATGCGTTAACACGTATCTGGGCCTACAATACGCACTGAAATACAGTAACATAGCCAGATTCTGTTCAGAATGCAACTGCTGCGGGTACCACCCATGGTAGGGCGTGTCGCTATTCGTGAACAGACACCAGATGATAGGAATTTATCACAGAAATCCACTCTCAGATATCCCAGCTACATATTAAATATATAACTGTGACAAAATAGGAATCCTATCGGCTGATATTGCGCATGCGCGAACACGTATCGGGGCTTGCAACATTCACTGAAATACACTAACGTAGCCAGATTCTGTTCAGAAGGCAACTGCCGCGGGTACCACCCATGCTAGGGCGTGTTCCTATTCATAAACAGAGGTCAGATGATAGGAATTTATCACAGAAATCCACTTTCAGGTATCCCTACTCCATTTTAAATACTTAATCTTTGGCAAAATATTAAATCTATCGACAGATATTGCGCATGCGTGAACAAGTATATGGGTCTGCAAAGCACAGTTAAGTATAGTAACGTAGCCAGATTCTGTTCAGAAGGCAACTGCCGCGGGTACCACCTATGCTAAGGCGTGTTTCTATTTATAAACAGAGGTTAGATGATAGAAATTTATTATAGAAATCTACTCACAAATATCCCTACTCCATTTTAAATATATAACTGTGGCAAAATAGGAATCCTATCAGCAGATATTGCGCATGCGTGAACACGTATCGGCGCCTGCAAAGCGCACTGATATGCAGTAATGTAGCCAGATTCTGTTCAGAAGGCAACTGCCACGGGTACCACCCATGCTAGGGCGTGTTCCTACTCATAAACAGAGGTCAGATGAGTGGCATCTATTATAGAAATCTACTCTCAGATATCTCTACTCCATTTTAAATACTTAACCTTGGCAAAATAAGAATCCTATCGGCAGATATTACGCATGCGCGAACACGTATCTGGGCCTGCAAAGCACAGTAAAATACACTAACGTCGCCAGAATGTGTCCAGAAGGCAACTGCCCCTGGTACCTCACATACTAGGGCGTGTTCCTACTCATAAACAGCGGTCATGAGATAAAGATTTATCAAAGCAATCTACTCTCAGATATCCCTACTCCATTCTAAATACATAACGCTGCCAAAATAAGAATCCTCTCGGCAGATATTGCGCATGCGCGAACACGTATCTGGGCCTGCAAAACGCACTGAAGCACAGTAGCATCGCCAGATTCTGTTCAGAAGGCAACTGCTGCGGGTACCACCCATGGTATCCAAGATAGGCTGCGAGTGAGGCAGTGACAGGGCAGAAGGAGAGAGAGAGAGAGAGAGAGAGAGAGAGAGAGAGAGAGAGAGAGAGAGAGAGAGAGAGAGAGAGAGAGAGAGAGAGAGAGAGAGAGAGAGAGAGAGAGAGAGAGAGAGAGAGAGAGAGAGAGAGAGAGAGAGAGAGAGAGAGAGAGAGAGAGAGAGAGAGAGAGAGAGAGAGAGAGAGAGAGAGAGAGAGAG
>NW_014578432.1:10300-16452 GCF_000485595.1 Priapulus caudatus
CTTGCTGCTGCTGCGCTTGCTGCTGCTGGGGCTACTGGCTGCTGCTACTGGGGCTGCTGCTTACTGCTGCTGCTGGCTGCTACTACTGCTGCTGCTGCTGCTTGATACTGCTAAATACTGGCTGCTGCTGCTGGCTGCTGATGCTGGCTACTACTGCTGCTGCTACTAGCTACTTTGCTACTGCTGCTGCTTACTCACTGAGCTGCTGCTGCTACTACTACTACTACTAAGCTACTAAGCTACTACTACTACTACTGCTACTGCTGCTGGCTACCTACTGCTGCGCGCTGCTACTGCTGGCTGATACTGGCTGCTACCTGCTGCTACTACTGCTGGCTGTTACTGCTGCTGCTACTCTACTGCTGGCCTGCTGCTGGTGCTACTGCACATGCTGGCTGCTGCTCTGCTGCTGCTGCTGCTACTGCTGGCTGCTGCTGCTGCTCGCTGCTGCTGCTACTACTACCTGACCTAAGCTCTTGGGCTGCTGCTGCTGCTGCTGCTGCTGCTTACTGCTGCTGCTGCTGCTGCCGCCGCGGCAGCTGCTGCTACTACTGGCTGCTAGCTGACTGCGGCGGCTGCTGCTGCTGCTGCTGCTAAACTGCTACTGGCTACTGCTAGCTGCTGGGCTACTACTGGGCTACTGGCTACTGCTGGCTGCTGCTTTGGCGCTGTACCTGATTGTTAACCGGCACTGGCGTTCCATCCTTCAGGCATCCACATGTCTCTCTTACCAACACGCCTTAATTCCTCGCGCTACCCGCTCCTCCTCCTCTACTCATCCCTTGCTATCTTTCTTCCTTCACCTATTTCCTCTGCTACCCTACTCTTTCCGCCACTCCGCCTCACACCTGCCTTCCGCACAGCCACCCTTATCTCATCTTGCACTCCTTTCTACAAACATTTTTCCTAGGTAAACTCTTTCCCTCATTCTCTCATCTACCCACGTTCCGGTTCTTCCTTCCTTCTTGTGTACGAAAAGCTGTTCTCTCACGCGGTCCGGTTTCAAAGGTACCACATACCCGAGCACTCTTGGTGGAAGGCAGAATTGCGTTTAATATGTTTGTTATCTTGGCATCAGCTCGCCGCGCATGTACTTCCGCTCTCCCAGCTGCCCCCATTGAGGCGCGAGGTGTGACGCTGGCCGCCAGCCTGCTGGCCATCTCCTTTGCCTATTAATTGTCGATTAACTTGCTGTAAAGCCGTTCAATATGCTGCATCTGCAACACACAAGTACATCCCGCACGCGCCGCCTTCGTGCAGCAAACACATGAATAAAAGAGTCTTTAGCACGTTATCCGACAATAATTAGGCGAAATAGAGTAGAGAAAATCCAAAGACTTTGGTGTACAGTCTATTTTGAATACGGGCCGTTACAATGAATTAGTCAGTGTAGCTAGAGCTGGTAGTTTGTTTTTAGCCATAGTCCAGCTAGATCAGCGTCCGCTCAACCAGATGGGGCGGCTACATTGATGTAATTAGGGAGAATGGCAAGGACGTGTTGAGGTTAGGCAGTTTCGAGAGTCAGTGTGAAATTGGGTAGGACGTTTTAGTCTCTGAGAATCGGTACATGTGCGGGCAGTATGTTTGTAAGGAGTTTTGGCGGGTATATAGATAGAACAGAGATGGAATAGAAAGGATTCGGTTGTGTGCGGGCGAGAGTGAGCACACGCGCTGTGATGCGCGTGTGGGCGGCCGTTCTTTGTCCTGTTTTGTGTCGCTTGTCTGATGAGGGTCTACACGTGTATGACGTATAAAAGTGTACAGTTTACCACACAAGTTTGGATCTGTTTCTACATCATCTGTTACATTTCATGTTTATTTACCATTATTTGTTTTTATTGAGACGTTCCAAGTGCCTGTGGAGAAGGCCTGCCACGCCCATCCCTGTACCATTCACAGCCGACGCTTATTTCGAGCACGCTGCTCTAAAAATAACACGTTTTGAAGAATAACATGCAGCAAATAGCTAGAGTGTAGGGCAGATAGCTAGAGTGTAAAGGCAGATAGCTAGAAATGGTAGGCGCCAAGATAGCCTACAGCTATAAGAGCAGATAGGCTGAGAGTGTAAAGCAGATAGCTAGAATGTAGGGCAGATAGCTACAGTGTAGAGCAGATAGCTATAGTGTAGAGCAGATAGCTAGAATGTAGAGTAGACAGCTAGAGTGTAAAGCAGATAGCTAGAATGTAGGGCAGATAGCTACAGTATAGAGCAGATAGCTAGAGTGTAAAGCAGATAGCTAGAATGTAGGGCAGATAGCTACAGTGTAGAGCAGATAGCTAGAGTGTAAAGCAGATAGCTAGAATGTAGAGCAGATAGCTATAGTGTAGATCAGATAGCTAAAGTGTAGAGCAGATAGCTAGAGTGTAAAGCAGATAGCTAGAATGTAGAGCAGATAGCTATAGTGTAGAGCAGATAGCTAGAATGTAGAGTAGACAGCTAGAGTGTAGAGCAGAGAGCTAGAGTGTAAAGCAGATAGCTAGAGTGTAGAGCAGATAGTTGGAGTATAGAGCAAAATAGCTTAGAAATGTAAGAGCAGATAGCTATAGTAAGAGCAGATAGCTAGAGTGTAGAGCAGATAGCTAGAGTGTAGAGCAGATAGCTATAGTGTAAAGCAGATAGCTAGAGTGTAGAGCAGATAGTTAGAGTATAGAGCAAATAGCTAGAATGTAGAGCAGATAGGCAATTCTCAATTATTCATCGATAATTAAAATGTAAGACGAAGTCGAACGGCTTTCAGCAGCCGCCGGCCCTCTGGGGAGTGAAGACGGAAACAAGGCGACGTCAGTGTAGAGACGGACCCGTCAGTGATAAGCACAAGTCACGCAAGCTAACTGCAGGAAGGAGGAGGAGGAGGAGAGAGAGGAGAGAGAGAGCGGAGAGAGAGGAGAGAGAGAGGGAGAGAGAGAGACAGCAGAGGAGAGAAGAAAGAGAGAGAGAGAGAAGACAGAGAGAGAGAAAGAGAGAGAGAGAAGAGAGAGAGAGAGAGAAGAGCAGAGAGAGAGAGAGAGAGATTGGCAGAGAAAGAGAAAGAAGAGAGAGAGAGAGAGAGAGAGAGAGAAGGGCGAGAGAGAAGAGAGAGCAGAGAGAGAGAGAGAGAGAAGAGAGAGAGATTGACGAGTAGAAGAGAAGAGAGAGAGAGAGAGAGAGAAGAGAGAGAAGAGAGAAGAGAAGAGAGAGAGAGCGAGAGAGAGAGAGAGAGAGAGAGAGAGAGAGAGAGAGAGAGTAGAGAGCGCGCAGGAATTGCTCGGCGTGAAGAGTGCCAAGAGTGAGATGAGAAGGAGATAGATAGATAGATAGATAAGAGAGAGAGAGGAGAGAGAGAAGAGAGAGGAGAGAGCGAGAGAGAGAGAGAGAGAGAGAGAGAGAGACAGAGAAAGAGGGAGAAGAGAGAGAGAGAGAGACATAGAAAGAGGGAGAGAGGAAAGGTTGAGGCGGAAGAAGAGAGAGCAGAGAGAGAGAGAGAGAGAGAGGAGAGAGCTGGGAAGAGGAGAGAAGAGAGAGAGAGAGAGAGAGAGGAGAGGGGGAAGAGAGAAAGAGAGAGAGAGAGAGAAGCTGCTATATTGTGCACGTCATTCAGTCATCGTAACGCTAGGCTACTGGGCATCATAACAGATGGCGAACTAGCTTAGGTTCATGGTCGGTATGCGACTTCGATTTCTTCATTTTCATGAATTTAATATAAAAGCATCAACGCCAGAAACATTCTAAATTGAATTGTTTGACAATATACAGAAATCTTTGCACCACATATAGCGCGCACTTGAGGGGCAACGGCCTGGCTCCCGCTATCAAGATAATCCATGGCTCATAGACAGACGCCATAGGAGGAGGACAACGCTATCACTCCCATCGTCTCCCCTTCTTCTCACATTGAATCTCTGCTCACACACTAACACACATCACACACACACACACACACAACACACACACACACAAAGGCACACACACACACCGCCACACACACAGACACTCACAACAAACCACACTTCTGCTCTCCTCTCTCTCTCACACACACACAACACACAACACACACCAGCACACACACCAGCACACACAACACACCCACACACCACAACACACTCTCTCTCTCTCTCTCTGCTCTCTCTCTCTTTCTCTCTCTGCTCTCTCTCTCTCCTCTGTCTGCTCTCTCACACACACACACACACCACACACAACACCACACACACACAACACACACACACACAACAGCACACTCTCTCTCGTCTCTCACACACACGCGTGGCGGCTGCGGGTCTGGTGTCCGGAGTCCCGCTCTCGGTCGGGACTAGGGCCGGCCTCACACACAGCACACACACACACACACACACACAAGCAACTCTGCTCTCACTCTCTCGTCCTTCTCCTGCTCTCTCTCGTGCTTTCTTCTCTCTCGCTCTTTCTCTTCTCTCACTCTCATCTCTCTCTCTGCTCGCTCTCTCGCGTCTCTCTCTCTCTCGATGCTCTGTCTCTCTGACTCTCTCTCTCTTCGCGTAGAGTGTGTGTGTGTCGTGTGTGTGTGTGTGTGTGTGTGTGTGTGCGTGTGTTTGTGTGTGTGTGTGTGTGCAGTGTGTTTTGTGTGTGTGTGTGTGTTTGTGTGTGTGTGTGTGTGTGTTGTTGTGTGTGTTTGTGTGTGTGTGTGTGTGTGTGTGTGTGTGGTGCGTGCGTGCGTGCGTGCGTGCGTGCGTACGTATGAGCACGTGCGTGTATCTGTCTGTGCTTTGCTAACGGCCCCAGCTGCTCCTAGCAGCTGTCGCTCACGGCACGGCGCATCGCCTCCCCATCCCGCTTGCACCCCCCTCTCTCTCTCTCATGCTCTGCATTGGTTTCCCTCTTTTCTATCGCTCTCTAATCCTGCAAACGAATTCTCTCTGGCGCTCTCTCTGGTCCCATTCCACGGACCACACACACACACACGTACCCGTACAACACAAAAGCACTGCCGGTGGACAACACATAGGCGCAATTAAGAATGCATGCGTGATTGCTGGTCGAGCCAGCGAAATGTGTCAACTGTCCATTACCGACAATGCCAATATCGTGTCAGGCCGCCACAATATTGACTAATTAGTTAGAAGTCCGATGCGTCTGCCTGCTCTCCTCTCTCTCTCTTCCTCATCTCTCTCGTCTCATCTCGTCTCTTCTCTCATCATCCTCCTCTCTCTCTCTCTCGCTCTCTCTCTCGCCGTGCTCTCTGCTCGGCGCGAAGCGCTCTGCATCTCTGCTCAGCTCTCTCTCTCTCTGCTCTCTCTCTCTCTGCTCTCTCTCTCTCTCGCAGCCGCAGCGCATACTCTCTCCTCTTTCCTTCTCTCTCTCTCCTCTTCCTCTCTCCCCTCCCCTCTCTCCTTCTCTCTCTTCCTCCTCGTTTTTTTCCTTTCTTGCTCTCCTCGCTCTCGGAGTCGCTGTATCTCTCTCTTCGACTTCGCGCGCGGTTCGCGCTCTCTCGTCTCCTCTCGTGCCTTTCTTCTCTCTCCCCTCACCACTTTCTCCCGATCTCTTCCTCTCGGTCTCTCTCTCTCTCTCTCTCTCATCTTTTCTCGCACTCTCTGCTTCTCTCACTTCTCCTCCTCCTCTTTCTTCTCTCTCCTCTCTCTCTCTCGTCACTCCTTTTCTCTTCTCCTCGCTCTCGCTCTCTCTTCTCCCGCTCGCCGCGCGCAGTCTTACTTTCTCCGTGCTCTTTTTCCCTCTCTCACTGCTCTCTGCTCCGTCTTCGGCACCTCTGCTCTCTCCAAAGCTCTCGCGCGCTCTCTCTCGCTCTCCTACCCTCTCATAAACCTCTCTCCCCCTTCTCCCTCTCTCCTCTCTCCCTCCTCTTTCTCTCTCTCATTCCTCGATCCGCCAAACCTTTCTTTCGCCTCGCGCTCTCTCTCCCATCCCTTGCACCATCCTCGCCCCCCGCCCCGCCCCGCTATAATAGATGGCTCCATGTAAAGTGCCGCTCTGTCTCGGGCCGTGATAACCGCTACGGCTGCATATTAACAACCCACGGCGCGCGCACAATCGCGGCCGAGCTTCTCCCGCATTGAATAATTAAAATACAAAATGGCGCTGACATCATCTGTCTGTGTGTGTGTGTGTGTGTGTGTGTGTGTGTGTGGTGTGTGTGTGTGTGTGTGTGTGTGTGTGTGTGTGTGTGTGTGTGTGTGTGTGTGTC
>NW_014578432.1:16483-16772 GCF_000485595.1 Priapulus caudatus
AGAGAGAGAGAGAGAGACAGAGAGAGAAAGAAAGAGAGAGGGGAGAGGGGGGGGGGAAGGAGATCGAGGTTCATTTACCCTTCCTCTTATTGGTTACGGTATCGTTGCTGTCCGTCATTCCTACCTTACTTTCCCGTCCACTGAGCCTCCCCCTCCCTCCTCCTACCCCGCCCACCTACATTGAACCCATCTTTGCTGTGCCATGACTATATTTGCTATCCGTTATTCCTACCTAGAGGGAAAGAGGGGAGGGACTGATAGAGAGAAAGAGAAAGAGAAAGAGAAAGCG
>NW_014578432.1:17995-24344 GCF_000485595.1 Priapulus caudatus
ATGCTGCTGCTGCTGCTGCTCTTGATGATGATGATGATGCTGCTCATGCTGCTGCTGCTGCTGCTCTTGATGATGCTGCTGCTGCTGCTGTTGCTGACGCTGCTGCTGCTGATGATGATGATGTTACTACTGCAATGCTACAGGTGAGTTCATTAGCCGAGACTGTTATTGCTATGCGTTCGTTAGAGAGACTACAGCAGTGGGAAGCGGTGGAGGGGTAGCTGTATAGAAGATGCAGGCGGGATGTAGGGGGCTGCCAAGGAACGTAGACGATGATGAGGAATATAGAGGGTTTGGTATCAAGAGTATGAGAGAGATTCTGAGCGTTATTCTTGGGTTTGCGCTCAAAAAGGTCGGCGCGCGCACACTTGCCGTACGGGGCGCCACCATCGCGACGATGGGGGGGGGGTGCATGAAGACGGGTAGAGACCACGGATCTCTATTATACTAACTTATATTAGAGATAAGTTAAGTTAAAGATCAAGATTAGATTAAGATTAGATACGATTAAGATAAGATTAAGTTAGTATAATAGAGATCAGTGGTCTCTACCCGTCCTCATGCACCCCCCATCGTGAACTGGGGGCCGTTGTTCAGAAACATCGTAAACTTAATGCTAATGTTAATGCTGAGATAGCACTTATTACGTCTAATGTTAATGTTAAGAGAATAGCGTTGACAGAAACGCATCGCAGCTATCGAGAAAACCTACGATAACTGTAGCTTCATAATTTGCTGTCACAAGGCTGCTGATTGGATGAGAATCGATCGCAAAAACTCAAATTCGTGTACATTTATTGTACATGAATTATGGCATGAATTTATGCATATTATAATAGTTAATCACGCATAAATAATAACCGATAAAAAAGGACATGAGCATGTTTTTATTCCGCACTCCAAGATAATATTCCGCACAGCAACACAAAACGCGAGCGTCATGACTCATCAAAATATCTGAAACAAGAGAACAATCGCCACTTGTAAATGTTTGTTTTGGTGCTCGATCGGTAGATAAGTAATGTGTCTGACGTGTTTTCCATTAAAAACACTCGTTGTACTAATCAATATAAAACACAATATCGCTATAATTGCAATTGTTTGTTGCTGCAATTGCGTGATTTTCATCGTGGTTTTAAAGTTACGAGAGGGTCTAGGATCTCGTAACGCTATGAAGATATTTGCTAGGATTTTTCATTCTCGTAAGTTTACGATGTTTCCGCCAACGGTCTACGAGTCGAAGTTAATGTTAACACAATATTACACAGAAAAAGCGAGTGTTTAATACTGTTAAGACACGAATGTTAAGACTAGCTTTATTCTGACAACGAACCACTGTTCCGCGGTCTTGTGGCAGCGCCACCTGGAGGCGCTAGTCGCCGAGCAGGGCGGAGTGACCTTGAGTCGTCAGCAGGGGGCGCTGTGACGACACATCGTAAGCTTCCATTAGTGCTCTCACGTAGCCAATAAAAACTCACGGCCTCTAGGGACCATGTCAAGTCCACAGCGCGGTGCAGCTATGTTAGCTGCAAGATGGCCCCCGCGCCGTCCGCCTGCTGCCGGCGGAGCCGCGACGGGGCGGCAGCAGCAGTCTAGGAAGGGAGTCGCGTTTTGTCTGGAGTATTCAATGTTTCTATCATGATGACTCGTTTCTTTCGTTCTTTCGTTCTACCGCCTGCCGTCGGGCGTGTGCGTACGCGCGTGCGTGCATACCTGTGTGTGCGTGCGCGCCGAGGTTGCGTGGAGGCTGTACAGGCTAGCAGCTTGTGAAGCCATGAACCTGGGAAACTGTGAACATCCTAGCAATGATAATAATTAACGAACGCAAATACGCATTGTCCACACATCAACATCAGCGCCATCTACAGGCGATATATATATGTATAATTATGTATATCTAATATATATTTGAGTTCGTATGTATGTATGTATGTATGTATGTATGTATGTATGTATGTATGTATGTATGTATGTATGTATGTAATACTCGAGAATCTTAACTAGATACTAAACACGGCGTTTATAGATGCGTAGTCCGCAGAGAACATCATAGATAAATGTAAACGTACTTACCTTACCGGCTGCTGCTCCTGATGTCCACCTGACTTGCTGACCAAACGTTGACTGCTTTCTAGCGGCGTAGTAAAGCTTACTATTTATACGCGGTCAGTCGGCCTTTTACCTACACGTGACGTGCTATAAGGTCACCGTAAATATCAAACACACCTTGTCTGGCGTGCGGTGGGTTTCACCTGCGATTGGAATTAAGATGAATTACCTGTCGGGTGCTTCAATACTGATCGTCACGTGACCGGTCACTCTGGTGTGTCCGCCTCACCTGTTACGTTGTGTCATTTGTGACATGTTACGAGGATTCACGTACGGATAGAAAAAGCTATGATCTGCATTTGGGAGTTCTTATTTTTTATTGTTCTCCCTGAAATTTTTCCCCTATTTTTTATTTGCAGCTATTTGTTTTACAAAACACAGCTTCTCACAAACACTGCAGCCTGCCCAATTCGCACACTGCAGCTTCCTACTTGCAATTTCTCCATTCAATGTATTCACAATAGAACAATAACAATTGCTTCTCCGCCGAACCAATGCCGATTTATTACAATCTCCTGCTCTACTAACAATAACAACAATAATAACAATGATTATGCACATACTGTGTTATCACGTTACCCATGCAAAGCAGATATCTGTGCAACGTGTCCATGT
Organism: Priapulus caudatus; assembly: GCF_000485595.1. Classification (NCBI taxonomy): domain Eukaryota; kingdom Metazoa; phylum Priapulida; class Priapulimorpha; order Priapulimorphida; family Priapulidae; genus Priapulus; species Priapulus caudatus. The sequence continues at coordinate 20,720 of NW_014578432.1, forward strand.
TGCGTGTCCACGTTATGTATGCATGCGACCTGTCCCAGTAACGTGTCCATGTTATGTATGCTGCTCAGTAGTGTGTTCAATTTACGTGTCTGCGTTATATGTGCATGCATTAGGTTTCATTGTAACATACTCATACAATCGAGTCGCGTTATATACGCAGATAGCATTGCGATGTAACGTGTTTACGTTACGTGTGCACGTTACGTATGTTCATTACATCCCGCGGATGTATCGCTGGTTAGCTGAAACAGCGCTCTTAAAACTTCTCTGTGCCATGTAGGCCCTACTGGGTTTCTGATTTTTGAATTGGATCGAAATCATGGATCTTTTCCTTAAAAGAAATCCATGTTTTTTTTACTAAAACCCTATCACGTAATATACACCACAAGCTGTCATATTATTGTTTAGAAGTGTTAGCGCTCGGTAAGCCCATGCAGAGAATTAAAGCTAGCCGTCAGTAGCAAGCAAATCTGATCTTAGTAAACAATGTTTCCAAATTCATCTCACAAACTAACATAAACAGGTAAATTCCTAAATCTTCTTCACATATGATTGAATAATTTCATCGGATCTCTATAGTTCGCATGCTAATAAAGTTTATCTCAGTTAGACCCAAATTAAGTTAAAAATAACTTAAACTGACGAAATTTTTGTCAGTGTAAGTTATTTTTAACTTAATTTGGATCTAACTGAGATAAACTTTATCAGCATGCTTCTTCACATAGCTAGCTCGCCTACGCGTTTCTAGATTCTCCTACGGTCGCACTTACATCAGCAACTCGCAACACAATGAACGAAGTGGCGTGCGAGGCACGTCTGGGTTTCAATAGATATTTAGCAGAACATTTCCCTTCGATTTATTGAGAAAAAGGAAATACAAATTTATGCAGCTTTGGTATCTTTTAATGTTTATTGTGAGCGAATGCTTTAAAGAGAGAGAGAGAGAGAGAGAGAGAGAGAGAGAGAGAGAGAAAGCGAGTGAGAGAGCAGCCTCATCAGCTGCTGCTTGATGCTAAATGATGCAGACAACAACGTCGACTGGGACTCAAGCGAGCTAAAGAGTTAAAAGACAACATTAATAAACCACTACTTGCAGGAGCAAACCCACGCACGCGCACACACACGCACACGCACGCACGCACGCGCACGCACACACGCGCACGCACGCACGGACGCACGCACGCACGCCCGCAGGCGCATGCACGCCCGCACGCCCGCACATACACACACATCATGCAATCATCCCCGTGGCTTTGTCATGGCTTCTCTCTCTCTCCTGTCCCTCGCTCTGTGCTTGCGCGACCCGCTGCCCTCGTCCTAACCGCTGCGCGCGCGACGGTTGATAAAAGTCCATTATCGTGTGACATCGCGACACAGTGTCGCACGCCCCCTACCGCATCTCTTTAATTAGAATATAATCCCGTTGCTGCGGCGTGCGCATGCGCACAGCGGTGCGAGGCTCAGGCGCCAGATTGCACGATTAGTGGTGGCCGTGGTCAGTAAGTAAGTAAGAGTTGTGACAGGCTCCCCCACCTCCCCCCGCTCAGCCTCCCCACGCGCGTGTGATATGCGATTAGCCACCAGGCTATTTGCCGGTCACACCTCGCTTCTCCTCTATCTTATATCGCCTCTCTATTTTCCTACTCGTTTTCTCTTTCCTTATCTTTCTTCCTGCTCTCTACCATCAACATCTATTTTCCACCTACTTCTCTTCCCCCGCTCCACATCTCGTATGTCTCCTCTGTGTCCTCTTAACGTTCCCCATCTTTTCATTTCTCTCCTCTATCTTTCTTCCCCTCTACCTTCCCCCTCTGACCGCCTCCTCCCCCTCTACCTTTCTCCTTATACGTTTCCTCGCATCTTTCTCTCCCACTCACTCGTTGCCTCCTTCATTCGTACCTCTCCACTCTACCTTACCTCTCTGCCTTTCTCTCCCACTCGCTTTTTACTCAATTTACGCGTACTCTCCCTTTACCTTCCCCCTCTCATTGCCTCTCCCACGCCTTCTTTTAGCACTTATTTACGCGGACTCTCCCCTCTTCCTTCCTCTTTGACTTTCTCCCCCCACGCGTTCTTTCAGCGCTCGTACCTTCTCCCCTCTACCTCACCCACTCTGAATGCTTCACCCTCTACCTTTCTTCTCTGACCTCCTCCTCCTCCCCCTCGCTTCCCCGCCCCCAGCAATCAGCACGGATTCCCGCTACACGGAGTAATTTACATACTGTCATTAAATGAAAAATTCACATGCTTTTCCTATAAAAGCGGCCCGTGTCAGGAATGCCGTAATACTGATTGTGCTGCTATAGCGTGGGCAGCTGCAGTGACGTACAGGCAGGCAGCAGTGACGTACAGGCAGGAGGAAGTGACGTACAGGCAGGCAGNCTGTGCACAAAGAATAACAGAGCAGGATTAAGGTTTGCTCACGCTTTCAATGTTAGTAAGTACACGAATACAGCGAAGGGATGACGAAAAGACCATATACGGTCATCTAGTCAGCCATCCCCTGGTAAAATTATAGTACGCCGACGCATCAGCTACAGCGCCACCTACCCGTGAGATCTATATGTACGTGGTCGTCGTGGTGATTGTGGTGATGGTAGTGATGATGATGATGATCAAACAGGTTGTCGTCAAACACATTCCTGGCGAGGGTCGTAAGATGGTTGCCAGACAGGTCGATCTCCTGAAGCGAACATCGTAGAGTTATTCCACCTTACATCTGATTATCTCATTATCTTATCATCAGTATTAACTTACACTGGCCACCCCATCCTCCCCACTTACACCACTTTTAAACAAGTTTAAAATTAATTTTCAAAATTAAAGATTTGCTGAAAAAATACGGTAATTCCGCGCGGCCGTTCTCAGGGAGTCACACGGACTCCTGCATAATATGTCAAATCAGGAAGTCCGACAGTAAATCAGGACCCATGCTCTCACCCTCCCACACCCTCACCCCTCTCACCTCAATGTCTGTCAGTCCCCTGAATGCATCCTCTGCGATGTAGTAGAGGTGTTGGTTGGGCATATCGACCGTACGGATGCCTTCGGTATCATCAAAGGCTCCCGGAACAATCCACGTCAAACGGTTGCCAGTGAAGTCCAGATGTTCAACGTGATGAAGACCAGCGAACACGCCCTGCTGCAGCGACACCAGACCATTGCCGGCTAGCTCCAGAGTTTCCAGGTTTTCGGCGTAGGCGAAGGTGCCCGGTTGTAGGTAAAAGACGGCAGCAGAGCTCAGATCCAGAACCTGTATGTGGCGTAGTCAGTGTTGCTACAGATAGTGATGGCAACCGATCGATAATCGAAGGCAAACGACTGATTATAATCGATATACGATTTGTAACTGCTCAAGCGCGTTGCAGTGTTGGGAATCGGTTGGAATTTGTTTTGAAACAGTCAGTGGTGGTACCTTCAGGTTAGTCATGCCGCACAGCGCCCTTTGGTCGATGTACTCAAGGTTGTTTTCGGCCATGTTAAATTCGACGATGGCGTTGTGTGGATAGCAGGTGTCGTCGTCCATGTGAGGCCAGGTGATGTCGTTGCCCTTCAGGCTAAACCTTACTGCAACAGGTTACATGCTTAGATTAAACACTCCACTACGGGCAAGTCTTAAATAAAA
>NW_014578432.1:29787-36074 GCF_000485595.1 Priapulus caudatus
TTTAATTTTAAGAAAAACTTCAATGTTTAATGAATGACGCACTCGTTCACTTCCGAAAGCGGGTAAAAATGCCGAATTTTTCCACTTCGATGCAAAATGCATCGGCCGGGCCTTTCATTATTTACGAAAAGCAAACAGTCTCGCTAATCAACAAAAAAGGCGGGGCTTATTCCGATTACGGAGATGCGTTAATGCAACTAAAGGACGTAGCGCAGTGCGCTAAACGGCGTGCTATTTTTGTTTTTGTGCCAAACTCTATCGTAGGAAACCGTTCTAGCTTAGCAGAATGCCCTAGTTCTTGAGATCGGCGATTCCGTACCTCAATGGGTCCCCACCTTTGAAATTATAACGGAGAGGTGCCACCACTGACCCTTCCCCATCCTTTGAGGAACACGGCACAATATTCATTCACAGTGTATGTGAAATAATCGACATCTACCTGTACGTATATCGATATCGGTTAACTGACAACTACACGTATTCTATTGCGGCGGTGAATGTATTTGTTATTTCCGATTAGTACGTAAGTGGTGTGTGTCGATGTAAACTCTCACTACCTGCAGCTGGCAGCAGCACGTCCCATGTTAATGTATCGGGGTGTGAAGGAATTCTAACGAAATCAAACGGTAATCACAAGAGGGCATCGAATATGAATTCGAAATAAGAGCGCACTGCAAACTAGAGGAAGGAGTGTTTGAATGTCTGCATGCGCATCGCCGCAGTAACTATATCGTACAGTAGAAGAAACAGTAACAAGTGAAGTTTGTGTCAATATAATATCACGCTGTTTTAATATCGGTAATATCGACACCATTTTTACGCATCACAACGAACAACAACAACAATAGTTATTATTAGTAAATATATATGTAAATAATAAATATTAATAATCTCACAACAAACACAAACAAGTGACGTAACAGTGCAATTTAAATGAATCCACGATGGTCAGTGATGCAGCGTCTTCAGCGCCACCTGCCGACGTCTGCTCTTTAAGGGCAGTCGAGTACAGTGTTGGTGAGGTCGCTCAGTGAAGTGCCAATCCTGTTTTGTGGAGCGCTGCACGTTCCGCTGGTGGAGAATGGATGGGCTAGCAGATAGTTGATGTTGCAGACACAGTTGATCGGGTTACCTGTGCAGAGAGAAACAGCAATAAAAACAGAGAAAAAAAGAGAGAAGAGAAGGGAGGGGTCGGGAGAGGTGAGAATAGGATGCTACAGAACCAAAGCTTCAGCGAGAATATCATTACGAAGTATTGTGAGCGTGATCACCTACCCGTGATATCTAGATGTATGTGACCGTGGTGGTGGCCATGGTGATGAAGCACGTGCTCATCAAACGCCTCTTCAGTGAGGGTGTTGAGATGGTTGTCAGACAGGTTGAGTTCCTATAGCAAAGTAAAAATGAACGGGTTAGATCACTTGCTGCAAGGAAGGAGGGTGCTTGGTTAAATTACTGCATTATACTTCCTATTTTGCTATTCCGTTCGATGTGAACAAATATTAATCTTACTTTTTATGTAAAAAAATTGCAACAAAAAATCGTGACGTCAATCCATCCATCCACCCTCATCACTAATTCTCCAACTCACCTCGATCTCTCTCAGCCCTCTGAAAGCGTCTTCTCCAATCCAGTAGATCTGCTGGCCGGGCAAATCCACCCTCAGGATGCCCTCGGTATCATCAAAGGCGCCTGGTCCCACCCAAGCAATCTGGCTGCCACTGAAGTCTAGGTGTTCAACGTTGTGAAGTCCAGCGAACACGCCCGGTTGCAGTGACACAAGCCTGTTGCCGGCAAGTTTCAAGATCTCCAGATGCCAGGCGTCTCTGAAGGTTCCCGGATGTAGGTAGTCGATACCGGCAGAGGTCAGGTCGAGAGCCTATCACAGGGAGCAGACGCAGTAAGCGTGTTAGAGATGATACTAGGTGCACGTAGCTTTGAAAATCAATGCCAAGTAACAAGCCTACATTTGCTGACGCAATTCATTTTTGCATGATTTTGTTTGCGCGATATTTCGTGGGAAGGCACCTTTAACATGGAGGAGGGTACTGCTGTACTTACATGCAGTTCAGGCATGCCAGTGAACGCCCACTCGTTGATGTACTTCAGGTTGTTCTCAGCAAGGATGAGGTGCAGGAGGTGACCGTGCGCCGCGAAGGCTCCCTGAAGTAGCATAGTGATCGCGTTGCCGGCTAGGTTCAATGTCACTGCAAGAACGCACACGGATGAACAGCTAGGACCTCCAATTACGCTTTCATACAAAATCCAATTATGCCTTGGAAAATACATCCACGATTCGAGAGTTTTGATGAGCTAGAGAACACTCAGATTAGGCGTGAAAATGAACATTATTGTAAACTTTACATCAGAATAACTGCCACGTTGCTTCAAAGAACGACACTAGAAAGTATGTAGCAAGGAATACAAGCAGCAAGCTGAAGGTTAAGGCTTACCGACGCTGTCTTGGATGGAAGGGAAGATGACTGCTGGCACGGCAGTCAGCTTCATATAGCAAAGCAGGAGTTCGTCCAAGTCATCAATGTCAGCGAAAGAGGCAGGGTGCAGCACTGGCGCCACCCCGTGGTGATGACTTGTATCAATCATCAACGAACCGTGATCAAAGTGCAGGCCGCGAAAGACGTTCTCGGGCACCTCCTCCATGTCATCGAACCCATGCAGAACGATGCTAGCGTAGGTGACGTCACGGGGCAACGCCTCCATGACGCTGAACGCTTCGCTGCTGGACATATCGTGACCATCGCAGACATAAAAGTGCTATTCTAACAACGTATCATTTTACTGCACTGACGGTGAGGAGCTTGCAAGCTCATGTTGACATATGTACCGTCTTTAAATTAATAAGTAAAATAAATACGACAAGAAAACTATCGAAGCCAACAAAGCTTACCGATTTGGTCGATGATGGTGAACCCGATGCTCATTGGTAAAGCAGTCAGCTTCAAGTAGGAAAGCGTGAGTTCTTCCAGATGATACATCTCTTCAAAGGAGTGTTCATGCAGCACTGGCGCCACCCCGTGGTGGTGACTGTCATCAATCTTTAGCGAGCCGTGTTCAAAGTGCAGGCCGTTAAAGACGTGCTCGGGCACCTCCTCCATGTCATAGAACCCATGCAGCTCGATGTGAGAATATGTAATGCCACGAGGCAACGCCGCCATGACGCTGAACGCTTCGCTGCTGGACATATCGTGACCATCGCAGACGATGTTAGGGTAGCCGTTGTAAGGGCTGGTGCATGTACACTCTCTCAGCACGTGCATCGACGGACACGGAGGGTCGGGATGTGGGTGAGCGTGAGTGACGGTGATGACCACGGCCGCCACGAGAAGGATGACCAGCTTGCACATGATTGCTGTAGTAACTCTTTGTATCTGTAACTACACAGAGAAACGGAACGAAGCTATACACAGAGCCAGCCCAAATTCATAAGCGCCAGGCCTAACGTTATGATCTGGTTTTATTTTGGTTTGGTTTGAATTAAACCTTCTAAGAACGTTAGCCACAAACGTTGTGTCAACCACCATTTAACGTTTTGTTATGGTTGCGAAATAGTCTACTACAAACGTTAGCTATAAACGTTGCACTAACCATCAATTAACGTTTTTATATAGTTGCCAAATGGTTAGAAACAAACGTTAGCTGCACACCTATTACTAACCAGTACTGAACGTTTATCTAGGGTTCAGAGGGGGTAAAAATAAACGTTATTTATAAACTTAGTCGTAACTATGAACAAACGTTAGCCATGCACATTGAACTAACCGTTATTTAACGTATTTATATGGTTAGAAACAAACGTTAGCTGCACACCTATTACAAACCAGTACTGAACGTTTATCTAGGGTGCCTACACTAATCATAATTTAACGTTTTTATATGGTTAGAAGCAAACGTTTGCTGCACATATATATATATGCACCTATTAGAAACCATTACTGAAAGTTTAGGTACTGTTTGGAGGTTGTAAAAATAAACGTTGTGCCAAGGTAAAGGAGGAGGAGGGGGAGGATGAGTAGTGAGAGATATGGGGAAGGTCGAAAAGGGGAATCTGGAGCAGGAGGGGGAAGTGGAGAAGGTGGGTGGATGGGATGATAGAGGCGGTAAAAGAAATAGGTGGGGGTAATTAATTAATTAGCTAGCCTACACTAGAGATGTCTTCAGTTCAGATGCCAAATATTGGAAGCAAAAGGTTATACACCATAGACTAATATATCTGTTTTTACACGCGTATCTAACAGCCGAGTCGGTTTATAGTTCGTGTTAGGGTTAGGGTTGGGGTTTGGGTTAGGGTTACTGTTTGTACTTGTGTGTGTGGGACTGTCGTACCCGTAGCCTCGAGACATTAAGATACGGCAGCAGCGCATGCGTAGTGTGTCTGCCGTACCCGTAGTCTCGCGACAATAAGGCTACCGTACCCGTAGCCTCTGCGTAACAGTTTTTAACTCCGTTTTTTTAACGTTATCAGAACCACGCACAAGAACGTTATTTTCAAGTTTTTAGTACGTTAGGAAAACGTCTTTTTAACATTATAAAANATTTTTATATGAGGTATGTTTAGGGTTAGGGTTAGGGTTAGGGTTAGGGGTAGGGCCTAAGCAACTTGCCTCTCACTTGCGATTTCTCTATTCACCGTGTTCGAGTGCTTCTCCGCCGAAGCAACAGCTGATTTGTTACAAACTCCTGCTCTACTAACAATAACAACAATAATAACAATAATAATTATGCACATACGCTTTGCTATGCTATCTTTATACTGCGTTACCAGGTTACCCATGCAAAGCAGAATTCTGTGCAACGTGTCCGTGTTACGTGCCCACGTTATGTATACATGTGAGTTGCTTAATAGCGTGTCCGTGTTACGTGCCCACGTTATGTATACATGTGAGTTGCTTAATAGCGTGTCCGTGTTACGTGTCCACGTTATGTATACATGTGAGCTGCTTAATAGCGTGTTCAAGTTACGTGTACACGTTATGTGAGCATACATTACATTTCACTGTAACATACCCATGCAATCGGTTCGCGTTATATTTTCAGATAGCATTGCCATGGTGTAACGTTTGTACGTTAGCGGAGAATTAAGGCTAGCCGTCAGTCGCAGGCAAAGCTAGTCTTAGTAAATCATTTATGTTTTCATCTTTATCACACGAACTAATAAAAACAGGTAAAAGTCGTAAATTTTCTTTGCATAACTAGCTCGCTCACACGTTTAGAGATTCCTTCTTACTAATTACATAAACTCTACGCGCCGCACTGTTACACATACACAGTACGCGCACACACAGTACGCGCGCACACGATACGCGCCAACCGTAAATAATTAATGTTTGAGCGGTCTGTTTACCGTGGGTAGCAGATAGCTACTAGTGTTTTGCGGAGCACAGCTACATGTAAAATAAAAAATTTAATGGAAAGAGAACAAATATAATACTAGAGCACTCGGAGAGCACAGACCTCGCCAAGGGTAGCTGCAATTCTCTCAATGTATAATTTTTTTATTTAATTTAATTAATAAAAATTAATTAACTTAATTTTTTTAAAAATTTTCATAAAAAATTTAATTAATTAAATAATTAATTGATCCAGGATTGTTGCGATGCGTGCAGGTGGTGGGTAGGACTGTGCGTTGCCCTTAGCCTGTGGTTGCGTGTTTGTTAAGTCTACAGCCAGCGCACTAGCGGGTGGAATGGTGAACTGAAACGTGATGTGCCACAACACCACCAAAAGCCACGAAACACAAAACCAAATCACTCATCAAGACACGCCGTGTGCTTTTTGTCTTGTTCATTATAATCATAAACTCGCCAAGGCCCCCTCGATAACCTCCGCGGAACCGAGGGGGGGTGATAATGCGCTGTAGACCTTGTGTCGAGTAATATCGGCTGTCTCATCTAGTTTTTCGAATTGGCAGATCGCCACCACTTTTAATAAATTTCTGCCGAAATAACGCGATTTCGGTTTAGCCACTCGTTATAAAGCTAATACTAACAAATTTGTTACACGTACTCTATTTATTCGGTTTGCTTATTTTCAATCAAAGATATAGATAAATGTTTTCGCTTGTCTAAAAGTTATGTGGAACTAATCCACCCCCATACAATCGACCCTTAGCAGGCAGTATTCTTTACATCTGTTAAGGCTGCTTCGCTATACCAGCCACCATCTCTTGCATCCGAGAATCCCTCGACCCGTCCAATATCAACTACAATGATTACGTTTTATTATATAGTGATACCGCCTAGTAGTGATACTATGATTATGACATCTCT
>NW_014578432.1:36789-41124 GCF_000485595.1 Priapulus caudatus
TGAATCTTCTGAAGGTGTAAAAACCTGGCTCTCAATATTGGAGACTGTGAATCTCCTGTGGCTCGGATGACCACGTAAAATGGCGGTCCCGTCTCCAGTATTAGTAAATATAGTAATACTAAGACCAATGGGGACGTAAAAGAACCACTGAGGACGTAAAAAAAACTCTGGCTGTGACCACCCTCAGTGCCATTCGGCTAAAAAAAGGCTAACTACCTGGCTGTACCCAAGCTAGGTCACACCCCATGGCTAGCTATAGCCCTGGACGTTTATTCCTTACGGACTTGTCCAGTATAGAAGTAGAAGTAGAATTAGATTCACTTACGGGGAGATATGGCCAGAATTCTCCACCCAAATAATCCTTTCTAGCACATACTACAGTTTTCGTGACATTCTGTTTTTTCCAGAACAATGTGCATATGCGAGCGAGCGAGGGCGTGCGTGCGTGCGTGCGAGCGTGCGTGCGTGGGTGGGTGCATGCGTTCGTGCGTGCGTGCGTGGGTGCGTACGGTCCACGTGTGTGTGAGTGGGTGCATGGATGCATGCATACGTGCGTGCGTGCGTGTGTGCGTGCGTGCGTGCGTACGTACGTACGCTCCGTGTGTGCGTAATAATGCATTAACGCACGTCAGCCATTAAACGTAAAAGCCCCGGAAAAAAATGTTGATTACCGACGAATTTCATCCTATTTTTAATTTCTGATCTGACGTCATATGCGCCATCCCCAGGGTTACGGTCGGCAGCGAGCGTTGCCATGGTAACGGCGGTATTGTGGGGCACAGCGTCACCAGGATGAGCGCGCTGCATCTAAGCTGGCTCGGCGGATGGCTAGAATATGTATATTTGCATACACACGCACGTACGCACGCATGTACGTACGCACGCACGCACACAGACACACGCGCACGTCTCTCCTCCTTCCACTCGCTCTCTGTCTCTCTAATCCACCCTCAGGATGCCCTCGGTATCATCAAAGGCGCCTGGTCCCACCCAAGCAATCTGGCTGCCACTGAAGTCTAGGTGTTCAACGTGGTGAAGTCCAGCGAACACGCCCGGTTGCAGTGACACAAGACTGTTGCCGGCAAGTTTTAGGATCTCCAGCTGCCAGGCGTCACTGAAGGTTCCCGGATGTAGGATGTCGATACCGGCAGAGGTCAGGTCGAGAGTCTGAAACGGGAAGCAGACGCACTGTTGGCTCCTCAATCCAAAACGCGAGAAATGCGTTTTCTGGCTCAATAAGAACATTTTGTGATGTTTGCATACTGCAAGTATGCTCACAGTAGGTGTATGTAGGCTTTTTGTTGCGAGGGGAAGGGTGCTGCTATACTCACATGCAGGTCAGGCAAGCCAGTGAGCGCCCATGGGTGGATATTTCTCAGGTTGTTCTCAGCAAGGTCGAGGTGGAGGAGGTGACCATGCTGTAAGGCCGCGAAGGCTTCCCTGTGTAGTATCGTGATCGCGTTGCCGGCAAGGCTCAACGTTTCTGCAATAGATGAGGAAATCACATTGCACTGCCCGAAAGCAAACCAACCGTCGTTGCGTATTCTTACACGCGCGCATCTACATCCTAATGGTTACGTCGATCTGTCATCGCTTCGATTTGCAACTAGTCTGCTTCCACTCAAGATCTACCGATCACTTACCCAAGGTGTCTCCGATGGACGGGAAGATGACTGCGGGAACAGCGGTCAGTCTAAGTCGACTAAGAATGAGCACCTCTAGCCGCTCGGTGCCCGCGAATGAGTCATCGTACAGCAGTGGCGCCATCCCTTGGTCGTGACTGTCATGAATCGTGATCCAGCCATTGCCGAACTTGAACCCGTCGAAGGCGAGCGATGGAACTTCGTGCATGTCCTCAAAGCCGAGCAGCTCGATGCGTCCGTAGAGGATGTTGCGAGGTAGCGCTGCGAGCACGTCGAACGCGTGCTCGCTGGTCGTATGCTGGCCGTCACACGTGATGTACGGATAGTCGTGTAGAATGCGCTCGCACGTGCAGCCGCCACCGATGACCGGACACGGGTGATTAGCGCGAGTGACGGCGATGACCACGGCCGCCACGAGAAGGATGACCAGCTTACACATGATCGCTGTAGTAACTCTTTGTATGTGTAACTACACCGGATTGGATGGATGGATGGATGGATGGATGGATGGATGGATGATGGAATTGATGCTGAGTTTATGATCGGATGGATGGATGGATGGATGGATGAGATGGATGTATGGATGGATGATGTGAGGGATGGATGAGTGGATGGATGGATGATGAGATGGATGATGGAATGGATGGGATGGATGGCAGGATGGATGATGGAGTGGGATGGATGGATGGATGGATGGATGGATGGATGGATGGATGATGGTGCCGTGCACGCGCGCCGTGCGACGCACGCGGTGCCACGTGCGGCCGGCGCGCTGGTAAGGCTTGCGCCGGGGCAGGGTTCTCTGGCCGGGTTTTAGTGCCGGCTGATTTATGATGGATGATTTGTATTTTTTGGATGATCATGTGTATTTGTTGATATTTTGTATGTATGGAGTGGAGTGGTATTGGATGGATGATTGGTATTGGATGGATGGTATATTTGTATGGATGATTGGATGGATGGATGTGATGAGATGCATGATGGAGGATGGATGATGGATGGGTGGATGGAGTGGATGGAGTGGATGGATCAGATGGATGATGGATGGATAGGAGGAGGATGCATGCCATCATGCATGGCATGGATGTCATTGATGGGACTAAGGAGTCGGAACGGACGTGACGACGGGACGACGGACGGACGTTATCTTATCGTTCTTGACCGGACCGGTACGACGACGGATCGTGAGACGTGTACGACGGAGCGTATCGGTACGGTTGATGCGGACGGATGGATCGTGACGGTATTCTGACTGACGTGAAAGACAGACAGACAGTATGAGAGTAAGTATCGTCAGACGAATAATATCTGTTATTAGAGACAGAGAGCGAGTGGAAGTGAGGAGTAGTACCTGCTGTCGTGTGTCTGTTGGTGTCGTGCGTGCTCGTTAGTTGCCTACGTGTCATCGCGTGCCGTACGTGCGTGTGTATGCAAATATACATGATTCTAGCATCGCCGACCAGCTTAGAGCACGCCGCTCATCTGTGACGCTGTGCCCACAATACCGCGTTACCATGGCAAACGCTCGCTGCCGAGCGAACGCCTGGATGGCGCAATATGAGTCGATCTAGAAATTAAAAATATGTATGAAATTGTCGCTCAATTCAACATTTTTTCCGGGCTTTACGTTAATGCTGACGTGCACTTTGTAATGGCATTATACGCACACATGGAACCGTACGCACGCACCGCGCACGCACGCACGCACGGCACGCACAGACGCACGCACGCACCACACACGCACGCAACGCACGTATGCAGCATCCATGCACCCACCACGCAACGCCACGAAAGCCATGCACTCACCCACGCACGCACGCATCACACACACGCACGCACGCACGCACACAACGGGCCACGCACGCCGCTCGCGTCGCTGCACGCACAGCAACACGCACGACACGCCCTCGCTCCGTCAGCATTGACACATTGTTACTGGAAAAAACCGAAAATGTCACGAGAAAACTGTAGTATGTGCTAGAAAGGATTTTGGGTGGAGAATCCTGCCATATCTTCCCGTAAGCTGAATCTAATTCTACTTCTACTTGTATACTGGACAGGTCCGTGAAGGAATAAAACGTCATAGCTAGCCATGGAGTGTGACTTAGCTTGGTACAGCGCAGTAGTTGCCTTTTTTAGCCGAATGGCACTGCAGGGTGGTCAACAGCCAGAGTTTTTTACGTCCTCAGTGGTTTTTTACGCTCGCCTTGGTCTTAGATCTACTATAAATTACTAATACTACGGAGACGGACCGGCATTTTACGTGGCCCCCGAGCCACGAGATTCACGAGTCCTCCAAATTGAGAGCCAGTTTTTACACCTTCAGAAATGACTGCCGCCCCCGGCCGGGGTTTCAACTACTAGACTTGTGGACGTAACAGCACAACGCGTACCCAAAGCCGACGCCGGCTGCGTCTGCCCAGGCCCGGTCACGTGCGTGACGATCAGCTATTGAACGCACACCGACAGGTAATTCATCCTTAATTCCAATCACAGGTCGAAACCGCACGCGCACCGCTCAGACAAGGTGTGTTTGATATTACGGTTACCTGTACACGTCACGTGTAGGTAAAAGGCCGACTGACTCGCGTATAAATATGAGCTTTACTCCGCTAGAAGCAGTCACGTTTGGTCGCAACGTCAGGTGTGACATCAAGGAGCAAAGCAGCAGCCGGTAATTGTAAAGGTAACG
>NW_014578432.1:41149-45478 GCF_000485595.1 Priapulus caudatus
CTTAATATCATGTCGCACGCTGCGCGCGCACGCCTCTCTGACATGGCGGCTCTTAACTCTAACCTGCAGTTTCGTCTAGGCTGCGCAATGTATAGGCCCCGAGAGAGAGAGAGACGCAGCATATATGATATGCGTGCGTATATAAATATATATCATTGCGCTCGCATATATCTATATATAAACGTGAGCCGCGAGGGCGGGCGGAGAGATGATGGAGGCTAGAGAAAGTAGTAACTAGGAGACTATGGAGAAAAAAAGCATAGACGGCAACATAGAATAGCGCGATGTGCGCATGATGCATGGATGATGAAGGCATGCTGATGGATGATGGATGGGAGCTGTATGGCATGATGATGGTGGTATGGATGGATGGATAGATGGGATGGGGTATGGAGTATGGATGGAATGGCATGGTCGGGGATGATGGATGCGATGTGATGGATGGATGGATGCAGGTGATGGATGGATGGTTCGATGGATGGATGGATGGTTCATGGATGGATGGATGGATGGTATTGGATGGCATGGTATGGTGATGGATGATGTGATATGATGGATGGATGGAGATGGATGGATGATGGAATGGTATGGAATGTAGAATGGATGATTGGATGAATAGATGCATGATTGGATAGATGGATGAATGAGGATGGATGATGGAATGGATGGATGGATGATGATGGATGGATGGATGGATGGATGGATGGATGGATGGATGATGGATGCGATGGATGTATGGGCATGACGCATGCGATGGATGGATGATATTTGGATGGATATGGATGGATGGATGCTGGCGATAGATAGATGATGGATGGATGGATAGATGGATGGTGATGATGCATGCATGCATGGATGGCATGGATGACGAAGGACGTGACGGGACGCGACGAGGACGGACGGACGGACGACGGACGGAACGGACGGACGGACGGACGACGCGACGCGCGGCGACGGACGGACGGACGGACGACGGGACGGACGACGAGCGGACGGACTGACTGACGCGAAAGACAGACAGACAGAGAGAAAGACGGTCGACGATAAAGACGTTAGAGAGACAGAGAAGCGGTGGAAGGAGGAGAGACGTGCGCGTGTGTCTGTGTGCGTGGTTGCGTAGGTCCTACGTGCATGCGGTGCGTACGTGCGTGTGTATGCGAAATATACATACTTCTAGCCATCCGGCCGAGCCAGCGTAGATGCAGCGCCGCCTCATCCTGGTGATCGCCTGTGCGCCCAATTACCGGCCTTACCATGGCAACGCCTCCGCTGGCGACCGTAACCCTGGGGATGGGCGCATATGACGTTCGAGATCAGAAATAAAAATATGCATGAAATTCGTCGGTAATCAACACCGTTTTTTCCGGGGCTTTTACGTTTAATGGCTCCGTGCGTTAACTGCCATTATTACACCACACATGCGACGTACGCGACGCACGCACGCGACGCACGCACGCAACGGCACGCACGCACGCACGCACGCCACACGCCACGCACGCACGTATGCATGCATACCATGCAGCCCACTCACCGCCACCCGCGAGAAGCCCCATGCACCCACCCGCACGCACCGCACACACACACGCACGTTCACGCAACGCACACACGCACGCACGCGCTCGTTCGCTCGCACGCCACCACGCACAACACGCCCTCGCTCGCTCGCATTGCACATTGTTACTGAAAAACAGAATGTCACGAAAACTGTAGTCTAGAGTGCTAGAAAGGATTTAAGTTGGGTGGAAGATTCTGCGCCATATCTCACCGTAGTGAATCTGAATTCTTACTTCTATTCTATACTGCGACAGAGTCGTAAGGAATAAACTCATAGCTAGCCGATGGAGTGTGACCTGCTGGTTCTCCAGGTAGTAGCCTTTTTTTAGCCGATATGGCACTGAGAGGTGCGTCACAGCCCGAGTTTTTTTACGTCCTCGTGGTTCTTTTACGTCCCCATTGGTCTTAGTATTTACTATATTTACTAATCCTGGAGAGCGGACCGCATTTTACCGCTGTATCCGACACGGCAGATCACAGTCTCCAATATTGAGAGCCAGGTTTTTAGCACCTTCAGAAATGCCTGCCCCGGCGCGGGCTCAACTCACAGACTGTTAGTGGACGCTCAACACCACAACACGCGCACAACGACGCCGGAGCGCTGTCTGCAGCCCGCACGCTTGTGACGTATCAGTATTGAAGCCACCTGAATGGTAATTCATCTTAATTCCAATCAACAGGTTGAACCCACGCACGCCAGACAAGCGTGTGGTTTTTGATATTTACGGTGTACCTTGCTAGCCACGCTCACGTGTACGTAAAGGCCGACTGACCGCGTATAAAATAGTGAGCTTACGCCGCCTAGCAAAGCAGTCACGTTTGTCAGCAAGTCAGGTGGACATCAGGAGCAGCAGCAGCCGGTAATTGGTAAGTACGTTTGCATTTATCTATAAGTTTATATATGTTCTATGCTCATAATATTTATACGCAGTGCGTTGATACGTGCTATGCTGCATACCAGCTCCTTAAACTCAATAAAACATTTCATCTCGTGTTAGATCGTGTACATGTGGTTTCTTCAGTATAGTTTGATAGATTTTCAAGTTTCTTGTGCGCATGCGATCCAAACCGCAATTTCTTCATCGTTTCTCTGTTACGTCATTCATTATGTATCCGTTCTGTTTTGTATCTATTTGATTTGATTTCCGGTTAGCAATCATGTGTATATTGTGTGCAATCGTGTTCTCTACATTACTGCATGGCTTGCGGATTAGAACCAGGCCTGGCGCTTGTGGATTTTGGCTGGCTCTGTGTATAGCTTCGTTCGTTGCATCCATCCATCCATCCATCCACCCATCCATCCGCCTATTCTATTTCCGTCTATGCATTTTTCTCATAGTCTCCATTACTACCTTTCTCTACCTCATCATCTCTGCCCGCCCCCCCCCTCCGGCTCACTTTATATATAATATAGCGAGCGCATATATATATTTATATACGCACGTATATCAATATCTGCGTCTCTCTCTCTCTCGGGAGCCTATACATTGCGAGCCTAGACCGAACTGCAGGTAAGTAAGAGCGCCATGCAGAGAGCGTGCGCGCGCGCGTGCGACATGAATATTAAGTTAGTTGTGCGTCGAGCGAGAAAAGACGCAGCGTGCCTGCCTGCTGCTACACGCTATGTAGGCCATCTCCCACGAGGGGAGACATGCGCCACGATATACACGCGAGAAAGGAGGAGGTGAAGGGGAGGGGAAGGAGGAGAGGAAGACGACGGAAGTAGAGGAGGAGGTGAAGGGGAGGGGAAGGAGGAGAGAAAGGCGACGGAAGTAGAGGGGGAGGTGAAGGGGAGGAGAAGGAGGAGAGGAAGACGACGGAAGTAGAGGAGGAGGTGAAGGGGAGAGGAAGACGACGGAAGTAGAGGAGGAGGTGAAGGGGAGGGGAAGGAGGAGAGGAAGACGACGGAAGTAGAGGAGGAGGTGAGGGGGAGGGGAAGGAGGAGAGAAAGACGACGGAAGTAGAGGAGGAGGTGAGGGGGAGGGGAAGGAGGAGAGAAAGACGACGGAAGTAGAGGAGGAGGTGAAGGGGAGAGGAAGGAGGAGAGAACGACAACGGACGTAGAGGACGAGGTGAGGGGAGAGGAAGAGGAGAGAAAGACGACGGAAGTAGAGGAGGAGGGGAGGGGGAGGGGAAGGAGGAGAGAAAGACGACGGAAGTAGAGGAGGAGGGNCCTCTCTCTCTCTCTTCCTTTCTCTTTCTCTCTTTCTCTCTGTCTGTGTCTTTGTCTGTGTCTCTATCTCTTTGTCGTTTTCCTTATCTCTATATTTCGGTGTCCATCTCACTCTCTTTCTTTCTCTTTCTCTGTCGCTCTCTCTCTCTTTCTGCGTCTGCCCCTGCCTCTGTCTCTTTGTCTCTGTTTGTGTTTTGCTGTATCTATCTCCATCTCTCTCTCCCCCTCTGTCTCTATCTCTGTCTCTGTCTCTCTGTCCCTGTCTTTATGTGTGTCTCTCGTTTCGCTAGCGGCCTCTGCCTCTGTCTCTGTTTGAATGTATCTGTGACACTCATGCGTCTCTACTGGGATACAGGGGTAGTAGGGGGATAGCTGCATGGCTAGCATTGATCCGTCATGGCCGGCCAGGGGCGCTAAACGTCCGACAGTAATACCGCACTGAGCGAACCTGCCTACACACGTGTACTCATATATCACTGGCCCTGCATGCTGTTATCAGATATCAGTAGTAATCCTTTTGCGTTCGGGCGATGAAATGCACGCACGCACGCACGCACGCACGCACGCACACACGCACGCACGCACGCACGCACGCACACACG
>NW_014578432.1:48636-49260 GCF_000485595.1 Priapulus caudatus
AGAGAAGGAGGGAGCGGGAGCGAGAGCGAGAGAGAGAGAGAGAGAGAGAGAGAGAGAGAGAGAGAGATAGAGAGAAAGATGGTTCAATGTTTCAGCGACCGACCTTAGCTGTCCCCAATGTATCTTATGAATACACTCGAGTTATTCACGCCCCAATTTATTGTAAAGCGTTTTTTTTAGCTTGCAGCTCAATAATCTGCTCAACGAAAATATCCTGTTATAAATAAATAACTAGGCGATTGCTCGTTATACTGACAGTAGTTACTGCTGCTACTCCTGCTGCTGCTGCTGCTGATACTGCTGCTGCTGGTGGCNCCCCTCCCTCCTTCTCTCTCTCTCTCTCTCACTCTGGCTTCCTCGTCGCGCGCTGTATTGCTACTGTGCTCTGATTGTCAGTGTGACGAGGCCGTCTCGCTCTCGCGCTCCCCACAAACACACCGCCACAACGCACGTCGGCTGTGTTACGTCGCCTGCAAATTGCCTCGCTAATAGTCACAGGTAGAATTGCCCCTCTAATAGTCACAGGTAGAATTGTGTCTGTCAACACGGATCACCCCACCGCACGAACCACCGAGGAGGGGTGAGGTGGTGGGGATGAGCGCGAGAGGGAGAGAGAAAGAGAGA
>NW_014578432.1:50873-54513 GCF_000485595.1 Priapulus caudatus
CGTGTCGTGCGTGTGTGTGTGTGTGTGTGTGTGTGAGTGTGTGTGTGTGTGTGTGTGTGTGTGTATGTGTGGATCTCTCTCTCTCTCTCTCACACATATTCTGTTTGCATCTACACCACGCAGAAAGCGAGAGAGTCCCGCATCCACATGGCGAAGACGCAGAAGGTGGCGCACTTTGCGGCGCGCAAGAAGTCTGTGGAGCGACGTCTGATGGCGCATGAGAGCGGCATCGACGTTGACGATGGCAAGGACGACACCTACGAGCTACAGCATCACCACCTGCTGCATTGCTTAGAGAAAACGACAGTAAGTTAACACCCAGCGAGACTAGTACCACCTGGCGGCGAGTAACGTAAGTTTGTTGGCGTCGTGCGCAGGGTTTTCGCCCAGGTGGCAGCACGTACTTAGCAGCTGGTAGTCGTGTGTGTGTGTGTGTGTGTGTGTGTGTGTGTGTGTGTGTGTGTGTGTGTGTGTGTGTGTNGTGTGTATGTGACAGATAGAGAGAGAAAAGAGAGAGAGAGAGAGAGAGAGAGAGAGAGAGAGAGAGAGAGAGAGAGCGAGTGTGTGTGTGTGTGAGAGAGAAGGAGAGAGAAAGAGAGAGAGAGAGGGAGAGAGAAAGAGAACGAGAGAGCGAGAGAGAGTGTGTATACATGTGCGAGCGGTCGTGAATAAGAGGGCATGATATTGTCCGTCGTTTTACCAAACGGCGTTTTATCGCATTTTAATAGCAATTTCTAATTGTGCCGCTAATGAGCTTCCCACTGTCCGACTTATTAAGTTCTAGCCTTTAATCTGCGACGCTCGCATATTTGCCTCGTTAATTAGATTTTTGCTGCCTTTAGCCACTGTGCGGCGATGATATTAATTAGCCTGCTAATTTATTAGCCATATTATAGTTAATGGCGGGCAGTAAATCAACACGGAGGCATGCGCGTCTATTCTATAATAATAATAATATGCCTGAATCTGGGCCGCGAAAAAGAGAGGCTCACACGCAACAGACCGCACAGATGTATGCAAGAATCTACTGCTGGTGTCAGATGTGCGTTAATACGTGTGTGTATGACTATGTGTGTGTGTGTGTGTGTGTGTGTGTGTGTGTGTGTGTGTGTGTGTGTGTGTGTGTGTGTGTGTGTGTGTGTGTCGTCGTCGGTCGTCGGTCGTCGGTCGTCGTGTCGTGTGTGTGTGTGTGTGTGTGTGTGTGTGTGTGTGTGTGTGTNTACGTACACACCCATGCACATTAAATCCTACATACACACACACGCGTACACACACACACATACACACACAAACACACACACACACACACACACACACACACACACACACACACACACCTGTCTCTCATCCTGGCGATTAGACAATCCAACATTACCCAAAATTGCTCGAACCCTTACTATACTAATACAATATCTCTTTCACTGAACACCAAAATACAGTTTGAACAAAAATCCATATGACCACTCGTATACAAAACATCGATGGAATACACAGCCCTTTAAAATCATCCCACTGACCACTTTGATATAATCCACATGCTTGACCCGAATTGCCAAGCCACCATGATCTAAACTGTTCATTGCTTAATATACCGAGAAAAAACAACAACACACGTCTCCCTTGCAATACCCCACAACACAACACCTTGAAATACAAAAATACGAAATAAATACAATGGAAGAAAATAAATATCATAACATCACTGAAAAGAAAAGAAAAAATCCCCAAGAGTACGTATAGCTCCAACCACAACGAATATCACTAATGACCATATGCCTTCAATGTATGTGTGGCCACAGATATATATCGAAACCCAGGTTATTCGTAATACCCTGTCTCCTCAAGATCCTTAAACAATCCTGCCATTATATATGTATGATATATATATGTATGCTTACTCAACATCATGCTCCAGCTTACAACATCTTTGCATCCTAAACCGCAGGATTCACACCTAATAACACAGCCATTTACCCCCAAAATTCATATCTATCATATTCATATCTTGCTCAATCTATATTCACTATGGTCCCCGATACTAGAACCTTCTTGCTTATATGCTATAAGCAAAGGTGAATCACAATATTAAGAAATAATAAAAATTAGCAGACTGCACCACAATATTTACAATCCATTTAAAATATGGGTACCCATACTCAATCATTCCTATATATGCTATCGATATGTAACAACAACAAACACTGTTCACTCATTTACTGTATTAACATGCCTATTATATGTCATAACAACATGTTCTTAACTAAATATACTCTGCCGTATTCAGCGTCACATTTTTCCCAAAATAACTAATCATCTGTGCTTGCCATTATCGCGTTGCCAGCCTTCTATAGTATCCAACTATACACCTGTGCATAACTATATATAATACGGTTATCTACTGTGCCTTTATATATGGCGTGAATGAACGAATCCTTATATCGTTCAGGTACGCCCTAGTATCTTAGGGTGCTTACACATCGAGCGTATCTATATCCCGTGTCCCTGACACGTTATGTGGAGGATTCCCAGCGTATATATGCTGCCACAGAAATCCCCCGTAGTCCTTCTCTCGGACCGGGTACGCGACTTGTCTTTACAGAGACATAACTTTAGCCACGTATGCTAACCTCTTTCCCATGCGTTAAACGTGACGCGTGACGTGAATACGTTCGCGTAGGGCCGTCTTCGCCCTTTATCACACGCGTGCCACGGCTATCTATCTTAGCCCGTGTAACGCTCTCTATATACCTTATGCACCCTATAACGCGTCTATTATCGCACAAACCGTCCGCGCTCTACTTACATAAATGTGCAACAGGCAATATCGTCAGTATACTTAGCAGTCAGGCGACAGTAAACAGCGTTAGTACAGCGAAATTTATACTAGGAAAAATTCATCACCTACCACGGCATTATATCTTCCTCTTCTTCTTCTAGCTTCTTCTCTCGGCTTCCGTGGCTTTCACGGCGTCTGTCTGTTTCGGCGTCTCGGCATTACCTTTTTTCCTTCCGTCTCTCCCGCTCTCTCTCTCTCTCTTCCTCCGTCTCTCTTGCTCTCTCGTCCGCTCTCCGTTTCTCTCTCTTCAGTCTTCTTGCCATCGGTGTACCCAGCGACTCCTCCTATGTCTTCTTCCTTCTCCATCTTTCTTCCGTAGTATCTTCCGTGGCTCCGTGGCTCGTGAATCGTTTGTAGTGGTAGCATCCTGCGTTATGTCCGCAAACCCGGTACTAACTGTCGACGGCGCCAAAAATGTAACGAGGATGTGATGTGATGAAGAAGGAAAACTCCAAAGTCCAAGCAGTTGTGTTCAGCAAATAGTGTTATTGTTTCTCAACCCACATGCGAGCGCACAGAGACACGCATCCGCGTGCCTCGCACACTCTCGTTCTCCCCTCTCAACCAGGAACCTTCCATTTATACATTTCTAACTAACAAAGAAATCAGTCGCGCGCGCGCACACAACCACATCCGCTGCCCACATGCACAACAACTCCCTCTCAACCGTTTCTCATCTCCATCATCCATACTACATCAAACGCGCTGCCGCCGACTAACCCATTATGCAACCACCGTCGCGACATTTCCAATCACCAAACTACCATTTGTAACATCTGCAAACCACACTTTACAATAAAAGGT
>NW_014578432.1:55949-64092 GCF_000485595.1 Priapulus caudatus
GGGGGGCATGGAAAAAGAAGGGGAGGGGGAGGGGGAGGGGAGAGGGGCAGTTGGGCAGATTACCTGACTGTCACAAACAATGGTGGTGTCACGATGCGTTGCGATACGCGCGCATCTTGATTCTGCTGAGTCGACTGACAGCAATGATGTCGTCTGCTAGCTACTGCTCACGTCAGCAGCGCCATGTTCTCGCCTGCGTCAGGTAACAGCAAAGCTGGGGGGGGGGAGAAAGAGAGGGGTAACTGCGTACGTGTACGTTAATAAGGGACAGAATGCGGTGCAATGCAGACTCTAGGTACGTAGTGGGAAATTTAACGAGCGAATCGATGACGTGCATGGGGCATCAGAGCCGACGGGGAAGTGTGTGTGATGACGCAACGACAATGCGCGTCAGACGTCGAGATAAGCCGCGAAATATTAATTAAACGTACTGCGGCACAGCCGAGCGTATTCTCTCGTCTTGCCCAGTAGATGGCACCACACGTCTAAGACTCGATCGTACGCTGAGCAGCGATGGTCAAGCCACGGCTTATAGATATAAACCAGGAGTAGATAATAGGGATTTAGGGATAATATGGATAATAGGGCTATAATAGGGATAGGGAATTCCCTATTATCTACTCCTGATATAAACACATAGTTTTTATATCTGTAGGCCTTGAAGTGAGCCAGTGAGTGTCATTCACTGATCTGCAAATAAAGACTTTATTTTAGGTCAGTGGCGTCATTACACTCTTGATATAATAACAGCTCAGTGCCATGATCGCAATGCGTGTTGTTTATAAATTATATACACATACACATTAGCATTGCTTTCCTGTCGGTGGCATTTGTGCCTATAGGGGCTTCTCTACCAACTTCCAACTCTAGCCATGAGAATGTACGTACAGCGTTCGCTGATAGAATTCTACTTGCACACGGTGACGGGAGAATTCAGGGCTCGAATTTCCCCGAGTTTAAGGAGTAATCTGTACGTATTAAAAAGTATTTGGTACTAGTCGTAAATGACGATATCCCGCTCAAAACCGGAGACTCCGTACAGATTCGAATGAACTTTACTACGAACTAGATGTACATGTGTGTAGAAAATAGTTTTGTACATGTGACACGTATTCGCATACAATGTCGCCCAGTTCCCGAAATGTGTATTATGTATGCTGCGTTTTAATTTGAATTTTAAAATGAATATGACTGTTGTAGTGTAGAGGCAACTGCATTAACAGATTCACACAAGGTGCACTGTGTGTCAATCTGTCTACTACTTTTAGTTCACGAACTCGTACATATTTAACGCGGGTAACAGCGATAACTCGTAAGAAATCCGTAGAGCGAATGATAGCGTGTCTGAGATGGCCCGGTATGTTCGAAATTCGAGCCCTGGACGAGATACCGAATCGTCCTCATGGCAACGACGACCCGTCACGTTTGCATTGCCTACGGCTACAAATGGCAGCAGCATAATCTAGTCAATGTTCACAGGTCCTCGACCTGGCCTTCCGTCGTAGTGAGACAGAAGCGAAAAATGTGAAGGATTGCCCAAGCGGCCCCTGTGGCCAAACATGCGAAGCCGCTTGTGGCTATACTTGATACTCAAGTGAAGTGACACACACGAGGTAATAGACTTCCATCATGGCCACCTTGTGGCAGGAATTTTTTAACATAAACTTTTACGTTTTTTTTTTGAACGTGAATTTTGCTGCATGCATAAGATCTGTTTTCGTGCCATAAATGTGAATAATTGCTGTTTTTATCTAACGATTCCTCGATGTAGCTTAACCGCTCACGAGTCTGGTGTAGCAGCGCCATCTGGTGAGCAGCGACTAGCGAGTCGCTCTAGAGATGCTAGGTGCGAGGTCGACAGGTTCCTTTCTCATGGAGAGGAAAAAATGTATAGCAATTGCTTTCAGAAGTGATGATCAAATGCAATTGTCAATGACTGAACAACGCTGCCATCTAGGGTGGCAAAGTTGGCCTGCACGCGTCTCAGTCTCTCAGAAGATGTCGTACTGTGTGTGTATTCGATATCGCGTGATTAATCGATCGATCGAAGACATTCGTACTAGCCATTCTACTGCCAGGCAAGTCATGCAAATCGAGAGCTGACCTCTCCGCAGCATTGTTGGCTGGATGCGGGATGGTGCGCTCTTAAGCTGCTGCGTTTAAGCCACACCCACTCGTTAGAATTTTCCAGGTTTTAAACTCTCCCTCTTTCACTTTCGTCGGTTTCTACGTTTTTGCATGATACCGATTACCAGTCCGTTATGAGTTGCTTGTTATCGCTATATTGTATTATGACTAATAATTACTACAGAATAAGATTTGGTGTTACTAGGCGTTACTAGGCATCGTCGTTACTAAGAAAATAAGATGCGGTGTTACTAGGCGTTACTAGGCATCGTCGTTACTAAGGAATAAGATGCGGTGTTACTAGGCGTTACTAGGCATCGTCGTTACTATGGAATAAGATGCGGTGTTACTAGGCGTTACTAGGCATCGTCGTTACTATGGAATAAGATGCGGTGTTACTAGGCGTTACTAGGCATCGTCGTTACTAAGGAATAAGATGCGGTGTTACTAGGCGTTACTAGGCATCGTCGTTACTAAGGAATAAGATGCGGTGTTACTAGGCGTTACTAGGCATCGTCGTTACTAAGGAATAAGATGCGGTGTTACTAGGCGTTACTAGCCATTGCCAGGAAATATTTGAAGTATATATTGTTCAGGTTTATCATGTGAATGAATGAAATGAAATTGTGATACAAGTTTGGTTCTCTCATTTGCTTCCCTGCTTCAACATTGTCTCTTCTTTCAGAACAGTCCGTAGAGTATAAGCTCTGTGCAGGCTGTCTACATTTATGCACTATGTTTTAGGTGTTTACGTTTTCCCCCCACCCCCAAGCCACGCCCACCTACCCCGATTTTTATTGCAATATGACTGCACTGTCAAGGATTTCGTTGACGGTGCCGTTTTTATGCACTTTGATAGATATAGTGTGTTGATGAAATGTGGGGATGTTTAACAGGAACGATCTCTTCAAATGCCAAATCAGGAATTCTAGGTAAGATGGCGTAGGTTTACTCGTAGACTAGCTTTTGCGCGTTGTAATTTTAATGATAGCTCGAGTCCGTTCCCACCGAGTCTTAACGGATGCCAAATATGAGGCGTGGTCAGTGTTCCACCCGAGCGTCAGGGTGGAGAGATCAGTCGCTGCCTGCCGCGCGCACGCACTATGTTAGTGCTGGAGATTTCCGAGTTGTTTTTGCCAGAATTCTTGTTAGGAAATTTTCGATATATGCAGCGATTGTGATGGCGACGGTGAGCAAGCAGGCACAACTCTTCTTAATATCTTGCTTTCTCGAGTTCTGCGAGGTGTCGACTTGAATAAGTACTAGTTAACGCAATTATTCCGTTCCACGAGTAATACTAAAACCAAGTAAAGGGTAGTCCTGTTTTACTATTGCAGGTCTCAGAAACTGCTTCTCTCGCAGTACCTGTGCATGCGCGCATATGTGTGGGTGCATACGTGTGCGTGCGTGCGTGCGTGTGCGTGCATGCATATGTGTGTGCATGCGTGCATACGTGTGCGTGTGTGCATGCATGCATACGTGTGCGTGCGTGCATGTGCGTGCGTGCATATGTGTGCGTGCGTGCATGTGCGTGCGTGGCTTGCGTGTACGTGCGTGCGTGGCTTGCGTGTGCGTGCGTGCTTGCATGTGCGTGCGTGGCTTGTGTGTGCGTGCATGCTTGCATGTGCGTGCGTGCTTGCATGTGCGTGCGTGGCTTGTGTGTGCGTGCATGCTTGCATGTGCGTGCGTGGCTTGCATGTGCGTGCGTGCTCGCATGTGCGTGCGTGCATGTGTGTGAGATGCAGTGAGTGTGCTGATATATACACCGGTATGATCGGGGGGAGGAGCAAGGGCGTGATGACGGACGTGTCACGAGACCCCACGGGACCTACGTCGTTGTGTGTGTCTACTGGTCTAATGCCCCTGTTTTCCCTCTCTCGTCCTTTTCCCTAAGTAATTTTGCCGTTTACTCTTGTAGTATTCTCTTTCATTTGGCACTTTCATCCACGATTACGTTGGTGTCATTTTTATGGGTATATGGGGGAGGGGGAGTGAGTAATATTAGGCATTGGCACGTAGTAATGACACTCTCCTTATCCACTTTTAAAGTGTTAATAAAATGAAAAAAAATCGTGCCGGTACACTTTGCTACAAGCTGTTGGCGTTAGACAATATTAGCTTTTATCTAGTTGACTAACTTTAAGATTTTAATTCCCTAGTGTGTAAATATTTCACTCTTGCCAATCCGCAAGTTTCAAATGTAAATAAATAATTAGGCATCGATTACCAATTAGCGTCATGCCACTAGAAAACTTTTTTCCACACGTTACATAAGTCGTTTGTCGTTAGTTTTACTTTCCACCCCCTGTCGCACTGGTAAGCGTTGTCACACGCTGGTCCCCGCCCCCTCCCTTCCCCAGGCAAACCCTGAGATGTCAGCAGCAATCGATGACGTCACCACGCCCTTGCTGTGTTTTGTCAGATTGGGGGAAGGGTGCTCGCAATGCCTCCGCCATTTTCCCACCACCATCACCGCCCCTCCTGTCTTTTATCACATGTGGAATATAGCGTATAGTTGATTGATACTTCTACTGCACACGTTAGAAAGCGGAGTCCCAACCGGGGCGAGTTTGGAGGCGTCTGCCGGAGGCGAGTCAAAAGTGTTGACGACTGGTGGGCCGACTGAACTGTTTAAATTACAAGTGTCAGATTTTCGGAAAGTTGCACGTTGCTATTGTATATATATGCTAGGCGTTTTGCCTTTTTTCGTGGTTTAAAACATTTTATTGATGTTGAATTTTTGACCTTGCATTGACACGAAAATGTGTCGCTATCATGTGAAATAAATCTGTTTATACAGTTGTATTAATAAATTTTTTCTTTGTTACACGCTCCTGTGCTCGCGTTTAAATCTGTGTCTTTGCACTACTGCATTCGAACGATCTCAAATCAAAAACTATTAACAAGTAAAGTCGACTGAGACAGGTTCTATTGATTCTATTTAATGCTTAAAGATCAATGAAGTAATTGCTCGCTCACGTGTGCAGGGGAAAAAAATCAACCATGTTGATTGTAGAGGTAGCAGCATCACGGCAGCCAGCAGTTTACGTGTGCGGGTTGCCATGGCGATGCTCACCTGATGGGCTACTGATCACCGACCTGCAATGCAACATATACAACATTCCAAAAAATAATCAAAAATAAAATAATGACATATACTGATATAGGACAATAATTGTCATACACTGCACGCAAATGTCACAGGTGGCTCGTGTGAAAGTGATTTGCACTCAGGTCTAGTTTTGCTGGAGGGGCATTAGCTAACTACTAAAGAAAAATATTAATGCTGCCACTCCACAGTGTTGACTGCAGAGAACCAGTGTTGCCATTTCAATGGTCTGAGTTTTAAAAACAGTCATATGAACTATAGAAATAGATAAGAATTTCTTCATGCATTAACTTTTATCACCCAACCACAACCAATGTGCACAGACTCGCTGATATATGCAATAGATTTAAATACATGAAAACACGTGGGTTAGACTAGTAATATTTACATCACAGGCGCCGGATTCAATTTTGTGCGTACGCACTATGCACACACATTTCTTCTTGAATCTGGCCCCAGACACTCGCAGCTAGGGCCTGCATAGACCAATAAATTGTGCCCTAAAAATTTTTATATTCTGATGTTATTTTAGGGCCCAATAGCCTTCCATAGACAAAACCTGTGAATTCTGTCGTGCAAAATGCACGACAACCTTTTCATTATTTACGGCCGTGTTACATAGAAAATCAAAGAAATACCTAAAGCCGTCGCTTTATTAACATGTTACCTACATTACAAAACACTTGCCATGCAGTATTCTCCTCTTTAATCCCGTTTAATTATTAAAACATCACGACATAAAAATCACGCAAACTTCGCTACACACAAAACTGCCAATCTTGCATTGAACCGCACCGGAAAACGTCACAGCGATGATTTCATTGGCCGGTGAGAAATGTCGTTGTGCGGTTCAATGCAAGATTGGCAGTTTTGTGTGTACGTGCTGCGTGCGTCGCGTGTGTTGTGAAGTGAGAACCTTTTTATTGTGTGGAGAGTGCGTCAACGATTGGCCTTTCTTTCCCTTTTTTGCGCAGCTTTCATTTACATTCAAGTGCATTTGAGAGCATAATAATGATCATGCACAACTTGAGAAAAACATGTGTTGATAAATTTAGTACCGTTTCTTTTAACACGTTTATTTTTCTTATATTAAATCATTCTTATGCAAGAAATCATCAAGAGAAAGTATGTTTATGAAAGTTTAGTGGACTATCACTCACATTAGACACTGATTCAAGGATTAAGCTGGAACACGAGCTATATGCACGCAAAGAGGACACTGAGGAACTGAGCATCGGTTCTTAATAATGTAATTTTCATTGCAAAGTGATGATATATATACACGCATATATGATATGACTGGACCAACAATAATAAGGACGGGCAATATATTTTGTGATCACCTCAACACCAAATGATTGGTTTTTCTGCTTTTTGTTTTCTTGATTTTATGACTGCATGGGATACCCTTTTCGTAATCTTATCACAAACAAATGCATGTTGTGCGTGCTGTGTGTGTGCGTGCGTGCGTGCGTGCGTGCGTGTGTGTGTGCAGGGGCGTGTACAGGGGGCCGACCCCCCCCTACTCGCGCAGAAAACGCATCTGAGGGGTCTATATTTCAAAAATTTTCTGGGAGGGTCCCTCAGACCCCCTTCGCGTGCTCGCTACTGGTGCCCCCCCACCACATATAATTAAATGGATTATTTGCGCACGCTGCCACCACAGGGACCTGAAGGCCGAAATAAAAAATAAATATGTGTTATATAAAAAGAGAAGAGCTCTCTTTCTTTTTATATAACACATTTTTATTTTTTATTTCGCCTCAGGTCCCTGTGGCTGCCACAGCGCCTGTTGACGGACGTCTGTATCGTGTGGTCTGTATCCGCAGCTCCCTGAGAAAGCATTCAAGTAAAGAAAAGGAGCGGAAGAAAATTGGTAATTTTTTTACCTAGCTGCGTATTTTATACTTACATACATATAGTTTGTGATGTATGCCTTGATAATTATCTACGTAATCAAACAATTCATCAATCAAAAATCAAAAGTTAAAGATAAATATGATAGGGAAGATAAATAATATAATAAGTTAAGATAAGATAAGTTGAAGATAAATAAGATAAGTCATAAGATAGTCAAGCGGTGGCGCAACAATCGCCCCCAAAATGGCAGCGCCCAGAAAGCAAGGAGACGGTGCTTTTGCGACAGCAAAAAAACAGATCAAGGATCTCTACACAGATCCTTTCAAATGGTAGTAAATATTGATGAAGTTGTAATTAGGGTATCGTATACCCGGCAACACCTAACGGCTAACAGTAACAATAGTGCCACGTTAGCAGTAGGGATTGTACGATAACCGCGCGGCTTGCTTTTGCCTAAATAAATGTCATACTCATAGGCTGCATATAGTCATAGTCATAATATGACAAGGGTAGATTATACGGTTCAAGATATAGAACATGGGTCCCACAAGAACCAATGTCCTTTACATCAATATAAATATAATATATATCAATATAAGAGGTTAGGGTTAGGGTTAGAATTAGGGTTGCACATTGTCATTGTTTTATTGGGACCGCCATGTTCGGTGCAAATCCACTTTAGGCACCTTAAGGTATCACGAAGTGATGCACAGATTTCTGTGAATCATCAACTGATGCACAGATTTCTGTGAATCATCAACTGATCGCACAGACTCCGTATATCAAGGAATGATCCAAAAATCCTAACCCTAAGCCATAAAGTATAACCTTAGTATCCACGAATGGTGTTAGGGTTAGGGGTAGAGTTAGGGTTAGGGTTAGGGATTTGCATCATTCCTTGATATACGGAAAGTCTGTGCATCAGTTTGATGACTACACAGAAATCGTGCATCACTTCGTGATACTAAGGTGCCTAAAGTGATTTGCGCCCCCATGTTCTCTATCCTTGGGCCGATTATACTGCTAATCTAAACCCTATGCTATTAA
>NW_014578432.1:64117-70555 GCF_000485595.1 Priapulus caudatus
GGGGGCGGATCAAAAGGTTAAGCATAATATGATAAGGAGATATAATAACCTAATAAGTTAACGATAAAAGATATAGTTGAAAGATAAATAGATAAGTCCATAAGAGAGTCAAGCGGTGCGCAACAATCGCCCCCCAAAATGGCAGCGACCCAAGAAAGCAAGGAGACTGCTTTTGCGACAGCGAAAAGAAACAACAGATCAGGATCTCTACACAGATCCTTTCAAAATGGTAGTAAATATTGTGAAGTTCGTAATAAGGGTATCGTATACCGCGCACAACACTAACGGCTAACAGTAACAATAGCTGCCACGTTACGCAGTAAGGAGCGGATTGTACGATAACGCGCGGCTTTGCTTTTGCCTAAATAAATGTCTACTCATAGCTGCGATATAGTCATCATCATAATATGACTAAGGGTAGATTATACGGTTCAACGGATAAGGAACATGGGTCCCCAACAAGAACCAATGTCCTTTACATCAATATAATATATATTATATCATAAAAAGGTTAGGCGTGTAGCGGTTAGAAATTAGGGTTGAGCAACATTGTCATGTTTTATTGGGACCGCCATGTTCGGCTGACAAAATCAGCTTAGGCACCTTAAGGTATCACGAAGGTGATGCACAGCAATTCTGTGAATCATCACTTGATGCACAGATTTCTGTGAATCATTCAACTTGACGCACAGCACGCCGATATCAGCGGAATGATCAAAAATCCTAACCCTAAGCCATAAAGTATAACCTTAGGTATCACGAATGGTTTAGGTTAGGGGTAGAGTCTAGGGTTACGGTAGGATTTGCATCATTCCTTGATATACGCAAAGTTTCTGTGCATCAGTTTGGATGAAACATACACAGAAACATGCTGCATACACTTCGTGATACTAAGGGGCCTAAAGTGGATTGCGCCCCATGTTTCTCTATCCTTGGCCGATTAATACGCTGTAATCTAAACCCTATGCTATTAATATGTATAAATTAATTGTATATCTGTAATCATCTTATCATCACAATTTTTCAGGTCGGTTGTGGGGGGAAAAAAGGGGGGGAAGGGGGTTTTTTAAAAAGGGGGGGGGCAGCTTTTTTTTGGTTTTTGCGGTCGGCGTTTGGGCAGCTAGAGAACTTGAGGATGTTGATTTGTTCAGCCCGCAACCGTAGTGCTACTGCTAGTGGCTCTACCTATCCAACAGACCAGAAAGTATGTAGGTATACCTAATATTAGTACGCAGAAGAGTACCTCGGCTTTAAATCAATAGACAGTAGTAGTCCTGCGGGCACTCGCGGCTAGGGCCTGCATACTACCTCCCACAGGCACTTAAGCGTTTCAACTGTAACACCACGCCGCCATTGCCGCGCCACACTGACAGCATAAATATATAGCAGCGTGAGAAAAGCTGCGGAACTGCGCACGGATGTAAACGAACTTTCGGCCGCACTTTAACTTGGGCCGAAATTCGTTACATCCGTGCGCAGTGGCTAAGCGAACGCGAGAATCTTCGTCAGTCTTTGTGGATTTCGCGGTGACACAGGCTCCGCTTACGAAACAGAGACATTATGATTTTATTAACAAGTGACACTGTTCTTGGAAGGAGAACCAAAAGGATGGAGCTGTTGGAATGTGTATTTGTGTTAAAATCAGTGAGAAATGCATGCGAGCGTCAGACGCGAATTTTTGGGATCGTTGTTTCTCACCTGCCTATATATGTATGGGTCAGTGTCGCGCGCAATTGGCGGCGGCGTCGTGTTTACAGTTGAAACGCGTTCAAGTGCCCTGTGGGAGCGTAGTATGCAGGCCTCAGTGCCTGTGCTACCTCCCAACTCCCATTGGTGATACAAATTAGTTAATTTTGGAATTAATTTCTAAGTAGTGTTATGGTTAGGCGTTAGAATTAGGAATTAGGCGTGTAGTGGTCAAGAAATGCAACCATAAAAGGAATTATTAAAACGGAGTTTCAGGCCTGATTTGTTATCAACCAATGGGATTTGGATGTATGCAGCCCTAGCACCAATAATTGTAGCCTAAAATTTTATATTCTGATGTTATTTTAGGCCCCAATAGGCCTCCTAGACAAAACTCTGTGGAATTCTGTCGTGCCAAATTGCCACGACACCTTTCACTATTTACGGCCGTGCTTACATAGAAATATCAAGAAATCACCTAAGCCGTCGCTTTATTAACATGCTACCTACCATACAAACACACTTGTCACTGCCAGTGATTTCTCTCTTTAATCACGTTATTTTATTAAACAATGACATAAAAATCACGGCAAACTTCGCTACACTTGCACACTTACACACAAAATAATGGTGATCAAAATCGTGGGGGGGGGGGACATTTGATATGATGTACACCCTCTGAAAATTCGTGGGGGGGCATGTCCCCCTGTCCCCCTGGATTTGCGCCCCTGCTGTGGTGGCAGCTGACACGGCAAGCAGCGTCTGCGCTACATGTGTATGAAGGAGCAGAGGTGGGTGTCCCACAACTGTGGATGTGATAGTGCAGGGAACACACATATGTATGCACATCACATCATGTGCATGTAGACACTACAGTATCACGCGTGCAGCGTGCCATGGAGTTATGCTATATGTATAAATGATATGTATATGCTATCTGTGATATGTACACACACATGCGCGCACACACACACACACACATGCACATATACGTGACTAACCCTACGCTGCACATTTTTCTTTACTTTGCATCTATTATTAAAATAATTTCTGCTCACTTATAACACTTGTCAGGCGGCAATTTTGTATAAACAAGTTTGTTTATTTACTAAAATTGAAATAAATTGTTGAATGCGACGAAATATAATAAAATAAGATTTATTAACGAGCTTTCATTAACTAGTATACACAATCACAGCACACTCGTCCAATCACCGATTGGCCGCCAAAGGTATGTACACAGCGCACCAGAACTCGCAGCAAAACACAGGTGGCACCACTGTCGACTTGCTAGCACTCGTCTTCGCTCTCCACTATGACGTCATCGTCGTCGTCGCTGTCGAAGCCACCAGGTGGCGCTGCGTGATTGCGATGCGAGTAAAACGTGTGGAATATCTCGCCGGTTTCGTCGACGACATCTGCCTGCTCGTCCGTGATGGCGCCACCGTCGGGAATGCTCTCGTATTCCTGCGTTCTTCCTGCGGTTAGCTTCTTCCATGCAGTGCTAGGTGCGAGGGTAGGCTTCTCCCTCCTTCGAGAAGAGGTCTCCACATCGGTCTGTTCCCCGCTCGTGTTTGTCGCCCCCACTAGATGCTCCTTCTCGTTTGTAACGTCTCCTTCTTTGGTATGATCCTGACATATCTCGTTGGTCCGTTTCTCCCCGTGTCTGCTCTCGATGTCTTCCTTTAGTTCCTCCTCTACCTTCTCCTGAGGAATAAGATGCGGTGTTACTAGGCGTTACTAGGCATCGTCGTTACTAAGGAATAAGATGCGGTGTTACTAGGCGTTACTAGCCATTGCCAGGAAATATTTGAAGTATATATTGTTCAGGTTTATCATGTGAATGAATGAAATGAAATTGTGATACAAGTTTGGTTCTCTCATTTGCTTCCCTGCTTCAACATTGTCTCTTCTTTCAGAACAGTCCGTAGAGTATAAGCTCTGTGCAGACTGTCTACATTTATGCACTATGTTTTAGGTGTTTACGTTTTCCCCCCACCCCCAAGCCACGCCCACCTACCCCGATTTTTATTGCAATATGACTGCACTGTCAAGGATTTCGTTGACGGTGCCGTTTTTATGCACTTTGATAGATATAGTGTGTTGATGAAATGTGGGGATGTTTAACAGGAACGATCTCTTCAAATGCCAAATCAGGAATTCTAGGTAAGATGGCGTAGGTTTACTCGTAGACTAGCTTTTGCGCGTTGTAATTTTAATGATAGCTCGAGTCCGTTCCCACCGAGTCTTAACGGATGCCAAATATGAGGCGTGGTCAGTGTTCCACCCGAGCGTCAGGGTGGAGAGATCAGTCGCTGCCTGCCGCGCGCACGCACTATGTTAGTGCTGGAGATTTCCGAGTTGTTTTTGCCAGAATTCTTGTTAGGAAATTTTCGATATATGCAGCGATTGTGATGGCGACGGTGAGCAAGCAGGCACAACTCTTCTTAATATCTTGCTTTCTCGAGTTCTGCGAGGTGTCGACTTGAATAAGTACTAGTTAACGCGCTCCTCCCCCCGATCATACCGGTGTATATATCAGCACACTCACTGCATCTCACACACAAGCCACGCACGCACATGCGAGCACGCACGCACATGCAAGCACGCACGCACATGCAAGCCACGCACGCACATGCGAGCACGCACACACACACAAGCCACGCACGCACATGCACGCACGCACGCACATGCAAGCATGCACGCACGCACATGCAAGCACGCACGCACACGCAAGCCACGCACGCACATGCACGCACGCACACGTATGCACGCATGCACACACGCACACGTATGCACGCATGCACACACATATGCATGCACGCACACGCACGCACGCACGCACACGTATGCACCCACACATATGCGCGCATGCACAGGTACTGCGAGAGAAGCAGTTTCTGAGACCTGCAATAGTAAAACAGGACTACCCTTTACTTGGTTTTAGTATTACTCGTGGAACGGAATAATTAAGGGCGTGATGACGGACGTGTCACGAGACCCCACGGGACCTACGTCGTTGTGTGTGTCTACTGGTCTAATGCCCCTGTTTTCCCTCTCTCGTCCTTTTCCCTAAGTAATTTTGCCGTTTACTCTTGTAGTATTCTCTTTCATTTGGCACTTTCATCCACCATTACGTTGGTGTCATTTTTATGGGTATATGGGGGAGGGGGAGTGAGTAATATTAGGCATTGGCACGTAGTAATGACACTCTCCTTATCCACTTTTAAAGTGTTAATAAAATGAAAAAAAATCGTGCCGGTACACTTTGCTACAAGCTGTTGGCGTTAGACAATATTAGCTTTTATCTAGTTGACTAACTTTAAGATTTTAATTCCCTAGTGTGTAAATATTTCACTCTTGCCAATCCGCAAGTTTCAAATGTAAATAAATAATTAGGCATCGATTACCAATTAGCGTCATGCCACTAGAAAACTTTTTTCCACACGTTACATAAGTCGTTTGTCGTTAGTTTTACTTTCCACCCCCTGTCGCACTGGTAAGCGTTGTCACACGCTGGTCCCCACCCCCTCCCTTCCCCAGGCAAACCCTGAGAAATGTCAGCAGCAATCGATGACGTCACCACGCCCTTGCTGCGTTTTGTCAGATTGGGGGAAGGGTGCTCGCAATGCCTCCGCCATTTTCCCACCACCATCACCGCCCCTCCTGTCTTTTATCACATGTGGAATATAGCGTATAGTTGATTGATACTTCTACTGCACACGTTA
Organism: Priapulus caudatus; assembly: GCF_000485595.1. Classification (NCBI taxonomy): domain Eukaryota; kingdom Metazoa; phylum Priapulida; class Priapulimorpha; order Priapulimorphida; family Priapulidae; genus Priapulus; species Priapulus caudatus. The sequence goes on from NW_014578432.1 coordinate 69,532, forward strand.
GAAAGCGGAGTCCCAACCGGGGCGAGTTTGGAGGCGTCTGCCGGAGGCGAGTCAAAAGTGTTGACGACTGGTGGGCCGACTGAACTGTTTAAATTACAAGTGTCAGATTTTCGGAAAGTTGCACGTTGCTATTGTATATATATGCTAGGCGTTTTGCCTTTTTTCGTGGTTTAAAACATTTTATTGATGTTGAATTTTTGACCTTGCATTGACACGAAAATGTGTCGCTATCATGTGAAATAAATCTGTTTATACAGTTGTATTAATAAATTTTTTCTTTGTTACACGCTCCTGTGCTCGCGTTTAAATCTGTGTCTTTGCACTACTGCATTCGAACGATCTCAAATCAAAAACTATTAACAAGTAAAGTCGACTGAGACGTGTTCTATTGATTCTATTTAATGCTTAAAGATCAATGAAGTAATTGCTCGCTCACGTGTGCAGGGAAAAAAAATCAACCATGTTGATTGTAGAGGTAGCAGCATCACGGCAGCCAGCAGTTTACGTGTGCGGGTTGCCATGGCGATGCTCACCTGATGGGCTACTGATCACCGACCTGCAATGCAACATATACAACATTCCAAAAAATAATCAAAAATAAAATAATGACATATACTGATATAGGACAATAATTGTCATACACTGCACGCAAATGTCACAGGTGGCTCGTGTGAAAGCGATTTGCACTCAGGTCTAGTTTTGCTGGAGGGGCATTAGCTAACTACTAAAGAAAAATAGTAATGCTGCCACTCCACAGTGTTGACTGCAGAGAACCAGTGTTGCCATTTCAATGGTCCGAGTTTTAAAAACAGTCATATGAACTATAGAAATAGATAAGAACTTCTTCATGCATTAACTTTTATCACCCAACCACAACCAATGTGCACAGACTCGCTGATATATGCAATAGATTTAAATACATGAAAACACGTGGGTTAGACTAGTAATATTTACATCACAGGGGCCGGATTCAATTTTGTGCGTATGCACACACATTTCTTCTTGAATCTGACCCCAGACACTC
>NW_014578432.1:75859-89825 GCF_000485595.1 Priapulus caudatus
TTCTCTTCTACCTTCTCCTGGCCTCTCTCTTCTACCTTCTCCTGGCCTCTCTCCTCTACCATCCCCTGGCCTCTCTCCTCTAACTTCTCCTTATCTCTTCCTTCTACGTTCTCCTCGTTTATTATCTCTAGCTTCTTCTTATTTCCCTCCTCCACCTTCTGACTTCCCATCTTTACCTTCTTTTGATTTCCCTCCTCTACCTTCTTCTGACATCCCTCCTCTACCTTCTTCTGACATCCCTTCTCTATCTTCCCCTTATTTCTTTCCTCTACTTTCTCCTCACCTTGCTCTACATCCTTATTTCTCTCCTCTACCTTCTCCTGGTCGTTTACGTCAGAGAGGACAGGTGGTTGTAGATCGTAGGGAAGGTCACAGCCCGTGTAAGCGTTGTTCTCTACACTATAGACCAGCAGCTGTCGCCAGTGCTTGTCCTGCGAGACAACAAACACATGTTAGCAGACGATTGCTGCAAGCACACGAGCGCGTGCAGGGCCGTAGGCTGAGCAAATTCCTAAGGTGGGCAAAATTTCATGACTCAACTGTGTAATGATGAGCGACGGGCGCAGTTCTTGATCGACGTCCATAGTGTGGTAGTGGTGGGTCTGAGACAAGGCTTTCACGGATAAGTTACCAAAAAAAATCACGTTTGGGTTATTTACGATTATTAGCTAAGCTTATTTTTTAGTTTTGGTCCAAAATCTAGGGGAGGGGCAGCTGCCCCCTTTTAGGATGCATGTCATGCCATGCACTCTGAAACATCCGAGACAAAAACTGTGGACACATGGCAAATCCGTCTACTGAGTAGTGCTGCGGGCGAACGCGCGAGTGACTGTCAGCGGGGGACACACCTGCGCGAGTACGTGCGGGTTGCCGACGACGATGAGAAGAGCCTGCGCGCGCGTCACGGCAACGTTGAAGCGCTTGGCGTTGCCGAGGAAACCGATGTTGTGCTTGCGGTCCTGGCTGACGTGATTCTCCGTGGAGCGCACCTATGAGGCAAGGCAAGAATATCAGATTATATATATATATATATATATATATATATATATATATATATATGGTTATTGCAGAGAGAAAGACAGAGAACTGCAGCAGAAACCAGTCAAAAACACTACTGTCACCTGTCAATGCTAGTCTACTATAATTTTACAAATTGGAAATTTCCCATTTGTAATTTGCAGTTTATATCCTATAGAAATGTACATAAACATAATAGGTTAGAATGTATGCTAATATGGGGTAGAATCTGTTACTGTATACGCTGTATATTTCGCGGTGGTTTAATTTTCATGAATTTCGCGAACGCGTCCCCGACCATGAAAATAACAACATGCGAATAATTCCTACCGAATAATACCGAATAATTTATAATTCACCGACCGCAAAATTAACCACTCGCGAAATTGTCCGTCAAGTATGAATTCGCAAAAATATCTGTACGCGAAAAATATGGTGTATATACAGTAGTTTTTTTCATTTATTACTCAGATATTGTAGGACTGATTAAGATTGAATCATCCCTATATGTATTGCCTAAGTTGCACACAAAATATCAGATGACGTTAGTCAAACAAATGATTACCATGCAAATAAAGGTTAAGTTTGTAGACTGTCACTAGATGGCGACACAATGCTAGCACTCACTGTTGATAGAATGACGACCAGTCGCTCTTGACCTTGGAACTCCTCGACCGAGCCGACCTTGACACCCTCAAGGTTGAAGCTGTTCATGAGCAATCGAATCTTTTCCACCTAATAAGAACAGTAGATAATATCATCGCAAGGTTTCCCTCTCTTATATTTGCTTTATGTTCATAACTTGTCCTCCTCTCTACTCTATCTCTCACTCTCTCGCTCCCTCTCTCTCTCTCTCTCTCTCTCTCTCTCTCTCTCTCTCTCTCTCTCTCGTTCTCACTCTCTCTGCCCCTTTCTTTCTTGCGTGCTCTTTTATCCTCTTGCACACTCTCTGTGTCACACACAAACACACTTTCTCTTTCTCTCCCCCTCTTTCACACACGCATGCACGCGCGCACGCGCACTCTCTTTCTATCTCTCGTTCACATACACACACACACGCACTCTCTCTCTTTCGCTCTCTTGCTCACACGCATGCACGCACGAATGCACGCACGCACGCACGCACGCACGCACGTAGCAATACTCTATCTTCTCCCTCGCGTCTCTCTCTCTCGTGCTCTCTCTCTCTCTCTGCTCGCTCGCTCTCTCTCGTCGCTCTCTCCGCTCTTCGTCTTTCTCTCTATTCCGTCTCTCTCATCTCTCTCTCTCGTTCTTCTCTCTCTCTCACGCACTCGTGTCCTCCTCCCTCTCTCTCTCTTTCTCTCTTCTCTGCTCTCTCTCGTCTCGCATCTCTCTCTCTCTTCGCTCGTCTCTGCTCTCTTCTATCGCTCTCTGATCTCTCGGCTCTCTCTGCCTCTCTCTCTCTCTCTCTCTCTCTCTCACTCTCGTCTCTCTCTCTCTCTCTCTCTCTCTGCTCTCTCGTCTTCTCTCTCTCTATTGCTCTCTCTCTGCTCTCTCTCTAGCTCTCGTCTCTTCTCTCTAGCTTCTCTCTCTCTCGCTCTCGCTCTCTCGTCTCTCTCGCAGACTCTTCTCTATCTCTCTCTCGTCTCTCTCTCTCTACTCTTCTCTCTCTCTGTCTCTCTCGTCTCTCTCTCTTTCTCGCTGCTTCTCCTCTCGCCCTCTCTCTCTCTCTCTCTCTCTCGCTTCTCGCTCTCTCTCCTCTCTCTTCTGCTCTCGTCGCTGCTTTCTCGATCTCTCTCTCTCTCTCTCCTGTCTCTAACACTCGTTCCTCGTCCTCTACTCGCTCCCATCTCTCTCCACCCTATGCGGCCACATCTCACCTGCTTCCTGTATGGTGTGATGACGCCTATCTGATCTGCACGCACCGGAGCGGTGTGGCGTTGTCAGCGCCTGCAGGATACCGTTGGATTTGCGCGTGCACCGCCCTCGACGGGACCGACGACGGGCTGTTTACCCTCACGCAGGTCCTGACCCTGCAAGTCACATCAACATGCTGCTATAGTCATCGTGAGGCCATAGGGCATATGACTGGATGCGGGGTTTCTCTCTCTCTCTCTCTTCTCTCTCTTCTGTCTCTCGCTCTCTCACTCTCTCGTCTGTCGTCTCTGGCGTCTCTCGGTCCTCCTCTCTTCTCGATCTCTCTCTCTGCTCTCTCTCCTCTCTCTCGCGGGAGCGCTCTCTCTCTCTCTCGTCAGCGGTCTTCTCTCTCCGTCTCAGCACTCTCTCCTCTCTCTTCTGCTCTCTCGATCTCTCTCTTCTCTCGCTCATCGCTCTGCTCTTCTCCCCCGGCTCTCTCTCTCACCACTTTCTATGCTTGCCTCTATCGCTTCTCTCTCTCTCGACTCACACACTAGTGCTTTGTTTGACTCTCTTATTTCTTGCCTGCCCCCCCCTCTCTCTCTCTGGCTCTCTGTCTCTCTCTCTCTCGCTTTCTCTCTCTCACACATTTCCCAGGCATGCTTGCTCGCTCTCACACTTTCAGGGCTTGGCGTTTCTCTCTCTCACACTTTCCAGGCTTGCTTGTCTCTCTCTCTCTCTCACTCACACACTATCTTTGTTTGACTCTCTCTATCTTCTTGCCTGCCCTCTCTCTCTCTCTCTCTCTCTCTCTCTCTCTTCTCGTTCTGTCTGTTTTGCTGTCCATGTTGTCTCTGGGATCTCTTGCTGGCTGGTCTCTCACTCTAGTCTCTCCAGCTGTCTGTCGTCTGATTGGTCTCTCTCGTCTCTCTCTTATCTGCTGTCCCGCCGCGCTCTCTCGCTCTGCGTATGGCTGGCTCTTGCCTGTCTATTTCATGATGTCTGTTCATCTCGTCTTGCCTGGCTGCCCTCTCTTCGGCTTTCTCTCTCGCCCTTCTGTTCTCTCTTCTCTCTCTCTCCCTGGGTCTCTGTCGCTCGCTCTCTCCTCTCTCTCTCTCCTTCTCTCGTTCCCTCTCTCTCTCCTGATTCCATCTCGCTCCCTCTCACATATTTCCACGAGAGAGCGCACCGTACCCGCAGCCTCCATGACCAGAGCTAGTGGAAAACGGGTTGCTTGTTGGCAGCGAGGGTGCCAGTGCAATGCTGTCTGCCATTGCATGGGTCATCGCAGGCAGACGAGTTCAATTGTCTCTTGTAGTAGAGACGACGGAGGGCAGAGTGGCAGCAAGACGCACGGTGTGAGCGGTAGAGTGTCACAGCTTTGTCACCTGTGAGCAATGATTGCGGTTATTTAGTGAACACCTGACCGGTAGCATTATAGATATAATGTTGTCACCTGTGGAGCAATGAGGAGTGCTATGGGAGTAATACTGTACTGTAGTATAGTATAATAGTTGTCCTATGTGACAATGAGGCGGTCGATTAGTCATTTACCTCGGTACCTGGTACGTTGTATTAGTTGTCACCTGGTGAGCAATCGATGCGGTCATTGAGGTAATCCTGTACCTGTAGATAGCTATAATAGTTTGTCACCTGGGCTGTAGCAAGTGATCGCGGTACATTAGTAATACCTGTACCTGTAGTAATAGTTATAATAGTTGTCACTTGCTGGAGCAATGATGCGCCGTCATTAGTAATTAACCTTGTACGGTAGTATAGTATAATAGTTTGTCACCTGTGAGCAATGATTGCGGTCCTTTGTAATAGACCGTGCTACCTAGTCAGGTATAGTATAATAGTTGTACCTGTTGAGCCAATGATAGCGCGTCATAGTAACCACCGGTGTTACTGATAGTATGGCCTTAGTAGGTTGTCACGGTGAGCAATGATTGCGGTCATTAGTAGACACCGTGGTACCTGTAGTATGGTATAAAGGTTTGTCACTGTGAGCAATGATGCGGTCATTGTAGGATACCTTGTACCTGAGGTATAGCTGTAATAGGTGTGTCACGCTTGTGAGCAATGATGCGGTCATTAGTAATGACAATGTACCTTGTAGGTATTTGGTAGTAATAGTTGGCACCTGTAGAGCAATGATGCGGTCATTAGTAATACCGTACCCTGTAGTATAGGTATAATAGTTGTCACCTGTGAGCAATGATGCGGTCATTAGTAATACCTGTACCTGTAGTATAGTATAATAGTTGTCACCTGTGAGCAATGATGCGGTCATTAGTAATACCTGTACCTGTAGTATAGTATATAGTTGTCACCTGTGAGCAATGATGCGCGTCATTAGTAAATACCGTCTGTGTCCAACGCTCGTTCTAAGCTGGTCGGTATAATTAGTTGTCGACTGTGAGGCAATGATGCGGTCATTAGTAATGTACCTGTAGTATAGTATAATAGTTGTCACCTGTAATACTGTCAGGAGGTATTGATACACTCCTGATACAGTCATAATAATATAATAACAAGTGCCGCAGAGTGACAGCGCTCACCTGACGGCAGGTGTTCTGATGCTAAATTTCTCGGGGGCAAATGAATCAAAGAGCACACCACAAGTCGCCGCGTATCGCTCTCCTCGTTGTCTGTCATTTTTTCTTCGATTCGCTCGTGCGTCGCTCTTTGCGCTCTCTTCACTTCGGCGCGTCTCTCTCTCCCTCTGCTCCGCGTCTCTCTCTCGCTTGCTCTCGTCTCTCTCTCTCCTCTCTCTCTCTGCTCGTCTCTCTCCGCTGCTCGGCTCTTCCTTCACCGCTCTCTCGCTCCCGTGCTCTCTCGTCGCTCGATCACACTCTCTCTCTCGCTCTCTTTCTCTCTCTCTCTCTCTCTCTCTCTTTCTCTCTCATCTTTTCGGCGCAGCTCTCTCTCTCCGTCCGCTCGTCGCTACTGTCTTCACGTCTCTCTGTCCTCTCTCTCTTCTCTCTCGCTCTCTCTCACTCTCATCTCTCTCTCTCTCTCTCTTCTCTCTACGCTCTCTCTTCCTCTCTCTCGGCTCTCCTCTCTCTCTCACTCTCGGCAGGGCGCTCCTCTCTCCGTCTCTCCACTTTCTTCTCTTTCCTGAGGCGGTTAGCGCGTGGCCCGGACGCGGCTGTGCGAGCTGTTCATGCGCCGGCGTTGTCATATACAGATGTCTGATGTGTCTATCAAGACTGATTGTTCTGGAGGGTCTTTGGTGCTAACCTAGCAAGACCGTGTTCGTGGAGCCTAGCATCACCGGCCGGCGGGGGTAAGCGTTATTATATAACTTCCATAAATGATTGTAATATATATGCTAATTTGGCGGTGCGTACTCCGGCAGCCCATGTTTATACTATGTGTATACTCGGGTTTCCAGCCAGCGGCAGCAGGTAGAAAAGTTCATAGGAAATATTTGCTCTAAGAAAGCTCTGTTGTCGTGCGGACAAGCTGACCTGACAGATTACTTGTCCTCCGGGAAGGACAAGTACGGACATACGGATGAGCCCCTTATTTCGAACACGTCGGATGGGTATCAGGAACTCTCAAAAGAATGTTCGTTGGCGATCGTATATGAAAGTTGCACGAGATGGCGACGTATGTTTAAATGTTTCTTAAGATTAAAGCATGGAAGCTGGAAAGCCTTCATGCGTACATCAGGCTATAGCAACAAACTACTTTGCAAGACAGAATAGGTAAGCACTCAGTCGCATTTACCTACGGCGAAGCCTCAGGCTGCGAAATAGAGAGCTGCCACCTGTAAACTAATTAACGCCAGGCAAAAACTACACCATACTATCACCCGCCACATGCGACTTGGCGAGTGGCCAAATGGAGCAGTGGCATAATTCAAGTTACAGTACACCCTGACAGTACCAGAATGGGCCCGCCATAGAAATTATTGACGATTTAAAGAGCCATAAACCTTCTTCAATCAATTTAGGCTTTTTGAAATTTCAGCTTGCTGACATCTGTAGCCATACATCAGGCATGTATAGATGTTATTAGCAAACCCGGCAGTCAAACTTCGTATCTAACAGTAAACAAATCCATGATTAAGACCCACCTCTTGAGATGTCAAAAGAAGTCTTATCAGGACACTGTACGTCTCTCGCACCGTCAGTGGAAAGCACATTTTCATCAGGTCCTGTTCAATAAAGCCATAGAAAATGCGTAGGTCACCGCTGGAAACAAAAAAGTGTTTCAATCGCTCCGTCACACCATGTCCATCCAGAAAATGTCGAAAATCTGCCTGTGCCCATTGACCTGTGGACGTGACCTCCAATTTCAGCACGAGTGATGGCTTTTCCTACCAATGATGACTAATACAACCCGACGGTATCACGGGCCTAGGTCGGCGTTATTATTGGTGACCGAAGTTCTAGCATTTCCTGCCCGTAGACCTTAAGGTAAGGGTGGGAATGTTCCCCCTTCTTTTACACCTCTTGACCTTTGACCTTTGACCCCCAGCTTCGACATCCCAACTCGTTTTCGAATTACCCCCCTACGTCCTGAATATCGTGACCGTACGTCGAGCCGTTTAGATTTGTGCCCAACTGTTGACAGACGGACGCACGCACGGACGCACGCACGCTCATGCGATTCTACAAGCTGCATCTGACTATGTCAGATGAGCTAATAATTAAATATTATAATAATGATGCGGTCATTAGGCTGAGACGTTAACAACATCATGATTCATAAACTTGTATGGAAAAACGATTTTCCCAGAATTTTTCAGATCTTTTCTTGTATTTTACAGAACTACTGCATGACAACATAATATTACCTGAATACAAGCTTTAGCTTTCGTATTGCTCGATCAGTGAATAGCCAAAAAAAGCAATAGCAAATTTTCTTGTATCATAGACAAGACAGATATGTGGCTCATTTCAATGACTTTTAATGAGCGAAAAATAAAAACAGGATTTTCCAGGACTGCAGCCTATACTCCTGGACATTCTAAACCTGGAAAATGGAATTCCAGGAGATTCCAGGTTTTGCTAACCAAGGCCTGCGCACAACGCCTCCGCCTCGACCACTCACCAGCAGGGGGTCGTACGATCCGTGGTTGGCAAACCGGCTCTCGTCTCGACAGTACAGGGGGCGCTGGCATAGCCGCTCGAGCAGCGACGTCTCGAGGCCGTATGTCTTCGCGAACGGCGAACGAAGCACCGGCCCCAGCTGCATGGGATCGCCGGACAGCACCACCTGGTGGCAGACAGCCGTACTCAGTGTTGTGTCCGTTGTGTATTATGTTCGTTATTTATATATATTATATTATATTATCGTTACATCATTACGTATGTTATGTTCTCGTACTTGTCGGTGTATATAGTACTGCACTTGGTGCTATTCTATACTATAGTATATTCTATGGTACTGTACTATGGTACTGGCACTGGATATAGACGAGTGTCTGGTTAGATAGGAGATAAGATGGTCAGTCGACTAAGAGGCTACTAAGGCGCCACCTACCTGACCTCCGGCCGGAGCCGCCATCGCAATGGGTATAAGGGTCTCTGGTTCGGTGGCCTGTCCCGCCTCGTCTACAAACACATGTGTGAAGTGGTCGGGCGGGAGTCCCAGAGCGGCGAGCGTGCCGCACGAGCCGCACGTGCTCACCACCAGGCGGCGACGCACGGCGCACGTCAGGGCGTCGTCGTCGCAGCGCACGCAGTAATCGCGAACGTCGTCCGGTACCGTCTGCAACGGCAAGCAGCGCGATCGATGGATCGAAGGAACAACAGAGCGACGAAACTCATACAGGGACGGCTCGGGGTAATTCGTTGGGAGCTGGGTGTTAGGGTGGTTTCCTGTCATTGACTAACAAAAGGGAGCCCCACACAGGGAAGCTCGAGGAATGCCTGTCTATTGGATGAGCAACCGACTGCCAGTGCTACTTGTCATGTTGCTATGTCAAACACATAAACAAATGCCGGCAAAATCAACAGTAGTTGCTTTTTATTTCGAATAGTTTGAAAGGTTCAAACACATCCGAACAACATAATCGTCTCAACATACATGACGTCACTTACACGAAGATTTGCTCGTGTGGCCAATACGACACACACACACGAGATGCGCGATACAACACGGCACAGCAATTTAGTGACGCAAGAGAAACGCGTGATGTACCAACCACACGTATACAACGCTCACACCGAATCATTACAGCTCTCTCGTCTGTGCACTGCATTCGTTTACACGTTAGAGTGACTCTAGTCAGTCTAGCGCCTGCCTGCAGGGTTTCACGCATCAGCTGGAGACGTAGCTCTAAATTCTAGAACTACACAAGGTGTAGCGCCTCACCTCGTCCGAACGTTGGAATGCCATGTATCTGACCATGTCAGCTGTCGTCACGCGTCCACTCTCATGCAATCGTTGTACCTAGGCACAGACACACCAGCTTGTAAGAATGACAGGTCTGCACTCAACACGAACAACGTACTTACACTCTGCACATGCAAGAACTCTAGCTGTTGAGTTGCTGCAATGATACCATCACCGAATTTTCGATAAATTAATTGCCACTAAGTGCTGCCACACTTGATAGGGACTTCATTTGTTTACCGATTCCCAAAATATCCTCCATCGTATATTACATACACTATTGACTGCCTGTTGCAACCCTAGTCTTCAATGTTATCAAGCTAAAATGCTGAAAAATATTCATGAAAATGCATATTTTAAATAAATCGAATTACTTAATAATATAGAAATAATATGTAAATATATTGTACATGTATCAAGCTTAAGTACATAGAAACCAACGATCAGAAACTGAATTACTCCTGCTAACCCGTGATGCTATTCAAAGGGAACACCAAAAGTGTTCTTTATATACAGGTACATCTGTTCTATACAAGTGTCTGCTGACACAGGTTTGACTGTCTATATATATATGTAGTCCGTACAAAACCTAGAATAGGAAATAATATATACGTCAGGGGTCGAAATTAGATTTTTATTATGGTATCCATTCGGGATACCAGGTATTGAAATCTGGTATCCCCCCCAAAGATCTGGTATCCCATTTTTTGGATAGTAATTTAAACAATGTTGGTATCCAAAATCTTTAAATATGCAATAATAGCATTTGAAAATTATTAATATGTAATGTAACTATTATATAAAGACATGAAAACAGATTCACAGATATGCACAGACAAGTACACTGCAGACGCATTGTCTGGTTCGCTTGATACAATGTATACACATCACATTTATTATCAGATCGCGCGCACTCGCTCTACGCGCACTCGCTCAGATGCGCTGCCATATAAAGTTGATAACTCAACAACCACTATCCCGATTTTGACGAATTTTTTATACTATCCCGGCGAGATACCAAAGCATTGAAATCTGGTATCCAACACAAGAATCTACTATCCCGCGGATATTGGGATACCGCTAATTTCGACCCCTGTATGTGGTGTACATAACGGTACGTTACTACAGCCACCGAGCGACTGTATGCTTACTATAAGGTCAGCAGCACTGTTGGAGGGAGTGCAGACGAGGATGCGGGTGGACGGTAACCGTGACAACACCTGTAGCATGGCCTCGACGATGGTGATGGTCTTCCCAGTACCTAGAAACATAGACGCACGCACGGGTAACTATCGCCTGTATACGAAGGTACACAGGCCTGTATATCGCCTGTATACGGAGGTAACTATCGCCTGTTCGTTAAAGTTAAATCCGTCCTGCTCCTATGTGGGGCATAGGGTGGTGCCTATCTCCGTTTCCTTAACCCTGGGCCACGCAGCTGCTTTAATCAACAGTAAATACTACAGCGGGGGCCCGGGTTAGTCCACTGGTAGCACTGTGAGCCAACTTTCCACGCTCTATCTCTATTTGCTGAGTGCTAAGGCTATTGCCCGAGGCCTGAAATGTACCACAAACCTAGTCAGTCATTATGGAGAGGGGGGGGACAGAGGTATAGAAAGGGAGGGTGGGAAGCAGGGTCAGAGAAAGGGGTGGGAGTGAGAAAGAGAGAGATGGGGAGAAGTAGAGGGGAGAGAGGGAGAGAGAAAGAGAGGAGAGGCAGTGGCACTGAGTAGCAAACTGCCAAAATCGGATTTACTCGCGAACTGCAGCAACTAGGCCGAGGGACTATGTTACTTACCTACCTATAAAACCGTAACCTTAGTCAACCAGAATTTTAGACTTTGCCTAAATACCTTTTGCCTAATTGCCTTTTGAAAATTTTCTATTTTTTAGTTTGTAGTAAGCATAGCGAGCGGGTGACTTCCCCATCTTTAGTTTCTCCATGACATTAAACAAACAAGGTCTGGCATTTCAGTTGTCTCGGCTGGCGTCAGTAATGGTGATTACTAACCTGGAGGCCCGAACAGCACGTAGGGTGTTGGCCGACTCTGTGCACCAAGCATGCGCACCACCGCCGATCTCTGACGACTATTCAGCGCCGCGTTGAAGAACTCGAAACTATGTGGCGCTGTTGTTGCATCCGGTACTGCTGGGGCGACTGGGCCCGGCGGTGACCATGTGACCTCTGCCTGGCCATCGGCCGTGCCTGGACCCATGACCTTCGTCCTCCCGTCGGCCATGATGCCTGAAGGTGACCCCATGACCTTCGTCCTCCCGTCCGCCATGATGCCTGGAGGTGACCCCATGACCTTCGTCCTCCCGTCCGCCATGATGCCTGGAGGTGACCCCATGACCTTCGTTCTCCCGTCGTCCATCCCTGGTGACAACCCCGCCTCTGCGCGGCGCACCCTGGGTGCGGCACGTCTGCAGCGTACCGGCGGCGGCGGCGGCGGAGGCACGTACAGCGGCATGCTGACCGTGAGCCGCTGGGGAAACAGTACGGCGGCGCCGACCAGCGGCGCCCTCGCGACGGCCTCGTGGTGGCGCTGCGTCTGCGCGCGGCTGCAGACGAACGCGACGTCGACGGCCCCGCCCGCGTACTCACGCTGGAAGCTCGGGTGGAACGCCAGCAGCACCTCCTCCTGCCGCACCGCGTGCACGTACCCCTCGTACGCCGGCGCCGCCGCTCCGGCGGCGCCCTCTGTGACGAGCGCCTTGTCGCCGAGCATCAGCGAGGGGCGTCCCTCGGCGAGGCCGGGAACGGCGAGCGCGAGCGTGTCGTTGTCATGGTGACGCGTCATCGTCGCGTCGCGCAGGTCGTTCTCGCGCATCTCCATCTCGGAGACGATCTCCTCGACGTGCAGCAGCGCGTGGAAGCGGTCGCCGAAGTTACGGAGCGCAAGCGGCGCGCGCAGGCACGAACGCTGCGTCGCCGGGTCCTCCCCGCGCAGCGCCCCCTGGCGGAGGTCGCCGGGGACGGGCCAGCGACCGAGGCGGGCGAGGAACGGACGGGCCTTCGCCGGTAGGGGGCGCTGTCCTGGCACGACCCAGCCGCCGTGTTTCTCGTCGAATCGCTGCTGAGCGTCGCGCGCGCGCTCCCGGCGCCCCCTGTCCGCGCGTGGCTGCGGCGCGAGGAGTGACTCAGACGGGTCGCGCACGGTGACGCCCACGCGCCGACCGATCTTGAAGCCGTCAAACTCAAACAGTAGCGTCTGCGTTGCCGTGCCGACGTCTGTCGCGTGGCAGATGATATTCACATAGCAGATGCCACCAGGCAACAATGCGATCCCATCCTCCTGCGCCAATACCTCCACCTAATTATGTTATCAAAAGTATCTATCTTAAAACAGATAACAAATAAAGAATAAAAATAATAAATAGATTCATAAATTAGTGGAATTTTGTTAAAATTATTAGTTTGTTGCATTAAATAGTTAAAAATTAATGAATTACTAATTACATTCTAATAATTATTTCACAAGAAATCTACCCATTATCTACCTACTAATCACATCACGTGATTGCACGCGAGCAAACGAAGGGTTTTTACTCCAACTAGGGCAACATTTGCGATTATTACGTCTCGTGCAAAATCGAGATCAGACGACGATAATGACAACCAGAGATTTATCGGGTACAATATGGCCGCCGATGCTCAGTCACTCACCTGTTTTGGATCAGTGCTGATTATCTTTGGTGAGTCGATGGTGAGCTGTGTGAGAGTTGTTGTCACACGACACCTCAGCAGCATCTGCTCGGTGCTGCCCTCGTTTCTAAACGAAAACACAAACAAGTAAGCAGCAGTTCGTCCCCGGCGTAACATATCGGACTTTTCCTCCAGGATGCATCCAACTCATATCTATATGTGTCATCATATATGTGTCTATCATATTAAATGTGTAATATATTGACATTACTCATACATATTGCACTGTACCAGTACAGCACTTGGCCTCTTGAAAAATTGGGTTTTAGTACTGGCTAGTTGCAGGATATACAGTATGTATATCTGTACTGTTCTACCATTCCGAAATCCAAAAAAAACTCCAAATTCCGAAACGTGTCTGGTCCCAAGGGTTTCGGATAATAGATTGTGTACTGTAGAATTGACTACTCCTCCCAGAAGAAGGAGTTAAGCTATATCGCACACGTCAGCCTCACACGACGATGACTCGCTGTATCCAGGCGGTCCCGTACACCGTGCGCCGCGGGAATTTGATCTTGTGCACAATAATGCTGTGTATTAGGGATGTTGATATCTGCTCATAGAAAGGACTACTCCTCCCAGAAGAAAGAAGCTACAGTTAAACCTCGATTATCCAAACGAGACGGGCGGGGAGTATTTTGTTCGGATAACTGATCTGATCGTAAATAAAGGGTATATTATTCACGGGACCTTCAGATCTTGTTCGGATAATCCGAAATTCGGATAACCGAGGTTTGACTGTATATCGCACATCATGTCTGTCACATGTCAGTCGATGACTCACTGTATCCAGGCGGTCAGGTACACCGTACGTCCCAGCTCCACCGTGCCAAACTCCAGCGGAGAGGTGACGGTGACGCCCTCTTTGTTGCGCAGCAGTTCGCCGAGGAAGCTCTTCTTCAGTGGCGTTGTCGTGACGACGATGCCGGGCCTGCAGGAGAGCACAGCAAAACCATGGCAACAGGAAGCATGTCAGGACTGGCACGTTTCTGTTGAAGTCACAGGCGAGCCTACCTTTACTGCATAGCAACAGAAAATGCACAAACCCTGCAAATACTTTACCCCCACACCAAG